>NC_136913.1:95325984-95608984 GCF_949752795.1 Hyperoodon ampullatus
CCCACCAACAGTGCAAGAAGTTTCCCTTTTCTCCATGCCCTCTCCAGCATTTGTTATTTGTAGACTTTTTCATGACAGCCATTCTGACAGGTGTGAGGTGATACCTCATTGTAGTTTTGATTAAGCAAGAAGGTTCTTGATGAAAGGGGTAGGACAAAGTCCTGTGGTCTGCTATGAAATGGGCCTTAGGCCAGCCTCAAGTGGACTTTGACTCCTGGAGGGACAGAATATCTGTTCTCCAAGCTGCTATCATCTATAAAATCTGATCGAGCTGCTGGAAGGGGCCACCAACAACTTTTAATGAATTTCATCCTTCAGTTGAATTCAAACCATAGGCATTGTTTCTAGGGTGTTGGTAAGAACTGGTTGCCATGTTCCTTTTTGGTCCATTTATTTGTATCAGCATACACATTATTTATCGGTACTGGGTATTATAAAGAGCATGGGTTTTGGTATCAGATCAGTGTGGCTTTGAGGAAATTGTAACCACTTTGTGCTTTAGTTTCTTCATTTGTTAAACTGAAGTAAAATCATCTAATTCAAGGGATGGTTGTGAGGATTATGTGAGTCAGGAACTATGAAATTACCCAGAATATTCTGCATATTAGGCACTCAATACACATTCTATTTATTTTATTAACACCAACAATAACATGAATGATTCATTTATTAAGTGCCTATTGTGTATGTGCCAGGCGCTGTGCTAGCTTCTACATAAACAGCTGTTCACGTGTCCGTGTTTTAGTATCTGAGAACCACGGAAAACATCTTTACAAATAGATGCTTAATTCTGGCTTTGTGAATTAATGTGGGCTACTTTTCCCACTTAATAGAAACTTGCTGAGTGTCTGGCAAAGGGCTTGGATGGGGGGACAGTGCCAGCAGAAAGTGAATCAATGGCCCTAATTTGGTGATGGTTTCCACTTCCTTCTTTCTTCATTAAAATTCAATTTAATGAGTTTTCTCCACTTTTTTCATACTTTACCTGCCAACTCTGTCTGAGAACATCTGGTATCTCAGAACTGTAAATCTTGAAAGTCCTTAACATTCTCCCTCTCTGAATCATGCTACCTTTGAGACTAGTAGTAGTTTAAATGCCAGCCAGCCACTTACTGGCTGTGTGACCTTGAATAAGTCACTTCCATCTTCTAAACTTCACTTTCCTCATTTATGAAATGAGTATATTAACAAAACCCACTTCATAGGTTTGTTGTGAGGATTGAATGAGACAATGCACGCAAATTGTTTAACATGGTATCTGGCACATAGTAATCAATACATGTTAACTATTTTCGTTAATTCATTCATTCAGTGGGTGTTTATTAAGTGCTAGAAATAAGCTTGGCACTGTGCTTTCCAAAATCTTCCAATTTCACTGGGAAACCAAGACAATATATAACCTGTGAGAACCCTCATATACTGTTGATGGGAATTTAAGTTGGAAAACAGTATGGAGATTCCTCAAAAAATTAAAAATATAACTACCATACAATCCAGCAATTCCACTTCTGGTTATTTAACTGAAGAAAACAAAACACTAATTCAAAAAGATATATGCATTCCTATGTTCATTGCAGCATTATTTACAGTAGCCAAATAAGGAAGCAACCTAAATGCCCATCAACAGATGGATAAAGAGAGGTGGTGTGTGTATATGTATATATATCATGGAATACTATTCAGTCATAAAAACATGAAATTTTGCCATTTGGGACAACATGGATGGACCTTGAGGGTATTACGCTAAGTGAAATAAGTCAGACAGAGAAAGACAAATACCATATGATTTTACTCATATGTGGGATATATTAAAAAATAATAATAATAAATGAGCAAGCCAAACTAAACAAAAGCAAGCACATAGATACAGAGACCAGTGTAATGGTTACCATTGGGAAGGGGGTGGGGGGAGGGCAAAATGGGTAAAGAAGGTCAACTGTATGGTGATGGATGGAAACTAAACTTTTGGTGGAAAGCATGATATAGTGTATACAGAAGTAGAAATATAATGTTGTACAGATGAAACGTATACAATGTTATAAACCAACATTACCTCAATTTAAGAAAAAGATATAACTTATGAAATGTTAAATAAAAAGCTGAATGTGATCCATGACAAACAAAACAAGACAAGATCAGAGGGGACTTCCCTGGTGGTCCAATGTAGGGGACACGGGTGCAATCCCTGGTCTGGGAACTAAGATCCCACATGCTGTGGGACAACTAAGCCACACTAAGCCACCACAACTACTGCGCTCGTGCGCCTCAGCGAGAGAGCCCGTGTGCCACAGACTACAGAGCCCCCGTGCCCTGGAGCCCACATGCCACAACTAGAGAGAGAAAACCTTCATGCCACAACTAAAGAGAAGCCCACCTGCAACAAAGATCCCGCATGCCAAAACTAAGAACTGACACAGCCAAAAAATAAAGAAAAAAATAAATTAAAAAATAAAAAGACAGGGTCAGAGGAGGAAGAGGTAACTGTGGCCCAGAGCAGTATTTTTTAAACTTTCCTGGCTTGAGTTTAATTTCCATCAAACCTTAGAGCCTTTTTATCAGGTCACAATTTGAAAACCAGTGGATGAGAGTGAATAAGATGTGGTTATATAGAGGGGAAGGGACAGGTAGTAATGGAAGAACAGCAGGCTGGGACAGGTCGTGAAGGCCTTGATATGCTCAGACAGAGAATTTGGTCTTGACTGCTTTGGGGAAGGTCCAAATCCAGGGTCTCTTAGCCATCTTTCCCACTACCTAACAATGGCAAACAGCCACTACCACTCTGTCCACTCTCTATAAACCCAACCTTGTCTCTACTGACAAGAAAAAGGAAAAAGAAAACTCAATGCCCACCCACCCAAGCTAGGCCTGTGGGAAGTGTCTTTGAAAATGAGATTGCAGTCCGGACATCTGGAGCAAACTAGGAGGCTCTATTTATTGTATAAAAATTGCTGAACATACTTTTCTTTTCCTTAACCCTAAGTAAAGCTACCCTAGGGTTTCATGTCAGTGGTTTTGAATTTTATTAAACAAAATAAGTATTTAGTTCCTGCTTGATTGAAGTTTGGTGGGCTTTCCAGAATTTTTTTTTCTCCATAACTCTCCCCTTTCTTCTCTGTTTTATCAGGGTTCTTGATTGTAAGTAGAAGAAACCAACTACAGCTAACCTAATCAAACAAAGAAACCAAAAGAAAATTTATTGAAAGGATGTTGGTGTGGCAGGGGGAGCTCCCCAAATCAAGAGGAGGTTAGAGGATCAGGCTTGGAAGATGATATGAATCTTCTTCAATCTTCCAATATGATAAGGGTTCCAGGGGCCACCAAGAAACACGCAACGTTCTTCCAGCAGAAACAGTATGGCTTGGACACTGTGGGTGAGGCTAAGCATTGTCAAGACTACAGTGACGAGATACTAATCATCCCTGTCTCTTGGTCAGTTGCTCCAGATTCTTCGTCCTAGGAATGGGAGTAGAGGGGGAGAAGATCTCTATTCTTCAACTTCTCTAGCTGAGGCAAGATACTTTGTACCAGTATCTCCATCTTAGGAGATCTCCCTTCAAATAGGAAGAGAATGAATGGTGGTCAGCCAACAAGTAAGCTAACAAGCAAAGCAATGGTCTATAGCTTCTCCCACACAATGTTTTTCAAACGGCAGTTGATAACACATTATTGAGTTGTGAGATTAATTTCGTGGATGTTGAATTACATTGACTGATTTTCAAATATTAGACAAGTCTTACATTTCTGAGATAAAGTCTAGCTGGTCATAATGTATTATCCTTTTTTTCATATTATCGGACTCAAATTGTTAAAATTTGGTTTGGAATCTTTGCATCTAGGTTCATGAGGGATATTGTTCTGTAGCTTTCTTTCCTTGTACCAACTTTAGTAGTGCTGTTCTCATAAAATAAGTTTAGAAGGTTTCCCTCCTCTTCAATATTCTGGAAGGGTTTGGGTAGAATATATGTTATTTCTTCTTTAAATGTTTGGTAGAATTCACCAGCAAAGCAATCTGGGCTTAGAATTTCCTTGTGGGAAGGGTTTTAACCACAAATTCAATTTTGTTAATAGATATAGTGCTGTTCATGTTATCTATTTCTTCTTGAGTGAGTTTTCACAGAATGTGTCTTTCATCTAAGGTGTTGACTTTTTAGGAATAAAGTTGTTCATAACATTCCCTTACTTTCCTTTTAATATCTATATTGATGTCAACTCTTTCATTAATTGGTAATTTGTCTCAATTGGTAATTAATTGGTAATTTGGTGTTAGATCCAACTTTTGCCTGTGGATATCCAGTTTTCCTAGCAGCATTTATTGAAAAGACTGTCCTTTCCCCATTGATTGATCTTGGCAATAATCTTTTGACCGTGTATGCAAGGATTTATTTTTGGGATCTCTCTATTCTATTCAACTGATCTCTATGTCTGTCTTATGGCAGTACCACACTGCTTTTGTTTTTGTTTTTTTGCCTTATGATTATGGACTAGAAATTGTTATGAACTTGGGTAAATATTTTGGAATAATTGCTGAAAAGTCTTTTAATATCCTAACATTTTATATTTTTAGTACCACACTGTTTTGATTACTATAGCTTTGTAGTAAAATTTGAAATCAGGAACTGTGAGTCCTCTAGCTTTGTTCCACTTTTTCAACATTGTTTTAGCTATTTGGGTCCCTTGAGATTCCATATGAATTTTAGGACTTTTAAAAAAATCTCTAGATCCTCTCTGGGTAGTATTAACATCTTAAGAATATTAAGTCTTCCAATCATGTTGGGAAAATTGGATAACAACATGCAAAGCAGTGAAACTGGACCCCCATTTTATACCATTCACAAAAAGTAACTCAAGATGGATTAAAGAAATAAATGTAAGACCTGAAACTATAAAATGGCTAGAAAAAAAACATAGAGGAGACTTCCCCAGTGGTCCAGTAGTTAAGACTCCACGCTTCCAATGCAGGGGGCACTGGTTCAATCGCTGGTCAGGGAAATGAGATCCCATATGCAGTGCAGCCATGCAGTGCAGCCAAAACAACAACAAAAAGCCATAGAGGAAAAGCTCCTTGACATTGGTTTGGCAATTATTTTTTTGGATATGACACCAAAAACATAGGCAAAAAAAGCAAAAGTAAACAAGCAGTACTACATCAAAATAAAAATCCTCTGGGCAGCAAAAGAAACCATCAACAAAATGAAAAGGTACCTTACCAAATGGGAGAAAATATTTGCAAACCATATATCTGATAAGGGGTTAATATCTAAAATATATAAAGAACTCATACAACTCAATAGCAAAAAAACAAATAATCTGATTAAAAATAGGCAAAAGGGGGCTTCCCTGGTGGCACAGTGGTTAAGAATCTGCTTGCCAATGCAGGGGACACGGGTTCGAGCCCTGGTCCGGGAAGATCCCACATGCCGCGGAGCAACTAAGCCCGTGCACCACAACTACTGAGCCTGTGCCCTAGAGTCTGTGAGCCACAACTACTGAAGCCTGACCTCCTACAGCCTGTGCTCCACAACGAAGAGTAGCCCCTGCTCACCGTAACTAGAGAAAGCCCACACACAGCAACAAAGACCCAATGCAGCCAAAAAAAAAAAAAAAATAGGCAAAGGATCTGAACAGGCTATTTTTCCAAAGAAGATATACAAATGGGCAACAAGTACACAAAAATGTGCTCAACATTACTAATCATCAGAGAAATGCAAATCAAAACCACAATGAGATATCACCCCACACCTGTTAGAATGGTTATCATAAAAAAGATAAGAGATAACAAATATTGGTAAGGATGTGGAGAAAAGGGAACACTTTTACCCCGCTGGTGGGAATATAAATTGGTGCAGCCATTATGGAAAATAGTATGAAAGTTCCTCAAAAATTTAAAAATAGAACTACCAGATGATCTAGCAATCCCATTTCTGGGTATATATCCATAGGAAATAAAATTAATGTCTTGAAGAGATATCTGAACCCCATGTTCAATGCAGCATTATTCACAATAACCAAGATATATAAACAACCTAAGTGTCCATCATCAGATGAATGGATAAAGGTGTTATATATATCATAGATATATGAATATTATTCAGCCATAAAAGAAGGAAAAAGGAAATTCTGCCATTTGGGGCAACATGGATGAACCCAGAGAGCATTAGGTATGCTACGTTAAATGCATCATACAAAGGAAGAAAGACATACTGTATGATCTCACTTATATGTGAAATCTAAAAAAAGAAAAGAAAAGAAAGTCAAACTCAAAAACAGAGAGTAGAATGGTGTTTGCCAGAGGTGGGAGATGGGGGAAATGGGGACGTGTTGGTCAAAGGATACAAACTTTCAGTTACAAGATGAGTAAGTTTTGAGGATCTAATATTCAGCATGGTGACTATAGTTAATAATAATGTATGGTATAATTGATATTTGCTAAGAGAGTGGCTCCTAAAGCATTCTCACCAAATGGAAAAAAAAAGTAACTATGTGAGGTGATGGATTTGTTAATAAACTTGAGTTTGGTAATCATTTCACAATGTGTACTTGTATCAAATCATCACGTTGTACACTTTAAATATATACAAATTTATTTGTCAATTATATCTCAATAAAGCTGGAAAGGGGGAAGAAAAGAGCTGACACCTGGAGATTGGATCTGTTAAATCTCAGTGCCAACACTTGATAGAACCTTAGTAAATATTCCTGGAATGAAGGATGGGATCCCCAGTGGTAGCTTGAGGACTCCAACATGTATTTGGTGACTGGATGGGGTTTCTTTCAAATGTGACCAGAAGGAATTTCTGAAAAGTTGCCAGCTATTCAAATGACCTGTAAGGTATCTCTCACTTTGAGAATTCCATGATTCCACATTTCAAGTGATGGAAATTGGACTTATTTACACAATGCTGAGATTCTTCTTACATAATGTGCTTTGACTTGCATGACTTCATGAAAGAGAGAACTTCATGAAAGAGAGAACTTCATGAAAAGAGAATTGCTGCCTTGCAGAGAATAGGCAGAAAATTTTCAATATTTCTTAGGGGAAATCTGCAAATGAGAGAAGAAAATGAAAAAAAAAAGCATTTCAGATACAGAAAAAAGAAGACATCCAAAAATGTTCAGTGAAGAGTTAATATGGTAGTTAACTATTCTCAAATTTAGGAAGCTCATTTTTTCAAATAAATATCTGAAGAAAAAAAATATATTGTCTTCCAGTCCATGAACACAGGATATGTTTCTATTTATGTTTTCTTCAATTTCTTTCAGCAATGTTTTAACTTTTGTTTTGTTTCTTTTTTTTAATTGAGGTATAATTGACATATGACATTATATTAGTTTCACATGTAATGAATTCAATATTTGTATATTGTATTTTGCATATTTATATACATAATGTGTACATATATACACATTTGTATACATAATGACAATATTTATGTAATGTATATTGTAAATTGTATATTTGTATACATAATGACTCAATATTTGTATATACTGTGAAATGATTACCACAATAAGTCTAGTTACCAACTGTTGCCATACATAGTTACAAAATTCTTTTTTCTTTTGATGAGAAGCAACGTTTTGTTTTGAAAGATATTTTCACTTGGTATGGAATCTAAGTTGACAATTTTTTCCAGTACATTAAAGATGTTCCTCTACTGTCTTCTCACTTGCAATGTTTCTCATGAAAAACCTGTTGTCGGGCTTCCCTGGTGGTGCAGTGGTTGAGAGCCTGCCGATGCAGGGGACACAGGTTTGTGCCCCGGTCCGGGAAGATCCCACATGCTGCGGAGCGGCTGGGCCCGTGAGCCATGGCAGCTGAGCCTGCACATCCGGAGCCTGTGCTCTGCAACGGGAGAGGCTGCAACAGTGAGAGGCCCACGTACCGCAAAAAAAGAACCCCAAAAACCTGTTGTCTTCCTTATTTTTTGTTTTTCCATATACAACATGTCTTTTTTTCCCTCTGGTTGTGTTTAAGATTTTCTCTTTATCACTGGTTTTGAGCAATTTGATTATGATGTAGTACCTTGGTGTAGTTATCTTTGTCTTTCTTGTGATTGAGGTTAGTAGAGTTTTTGTATCTGTAAGCTTATAGTTTTAATCAAATTTGGAAAATTTGGGGCCATTATTTCTTCAAATGTTTTTTCTCTTCCCACGTCTATTCTCCTTCACCTATCCAATTACATGTGTATTAGGCCACCTGAAGTAGTCCCACAGCTTACTGATGCACCGTCATTTTTTAAAAATTCCTTACTCTCTTTGTGTTTAATTCTGAATAGTTTCTATTGCTGTGATAGTCAGCTTCTAAAATGGCTCCCAATGATTCCCACTTCCTGCTTTTATATTTTGGTGTAATCACTTCCCCTTGAGTGTGGGCTAGAACTAATGGTTTGCATTTAATGAATAGAATAAGTCAAAAGTGGTGGGATGTCTTTCGTAAGATTAGATTATAGAAGACTGACTTCTGTCTTGCTCTCACTCTCTCTTTCTGGCCCTTCTTGCCAGACATACAATTATTATGTCTTCAAGTTTGCAAATTTTTTTCTTCTGCAGTGTCTCTTCTGCTATTAATTCCATTCAGTGTATTTTTCTAGTTTCTCATATATTTCCTTATATGAGTACAAACTCATTTCCCTTATAAATCAATGTGTTACAATCAGTTACTTTCACTGTTTATTCTAATGCAAAAAATGTCCCACTTTGGCCAATGGGAGCCCCTTCCAGCTGGCTTATATTTCTTTTGACATGCCTCTATTATTATTATTTTTTTTTAGTACTTCATTGCCTTTTTTTAAAATAAATTTCTTTCTTATTTTTTGGATGCGTTGGGTCTTCCTTGCTGTGCTTGGGCTTTCTCTAGTTGCGGCAAGCGGGTGCTACTCCTGTTGCAGTGCGCAGGCTTCTCATCGCGGTGGCTTCCCTTGTTGCGGAGCATGGGCTCTAGGTGCACGGGCTTCAGTAGTTGTGGCTCGCGGGCTTCAGTAGTCATGGCTCACAGGATCTAGAGCACAGGTTCAGTAGTTGTGGTGCACAGGCTTAGTTGCTCTGCAGCATGTGGGATCTTCCCGGACCAGGGCTACAACCCGTGTCCCTTGCATTGGCAGGCAGATTCTTAACCACTGTGTCCCCAGGGAAGTCCCTACTTCATTGCTTTTCAAAAGCACAATAAGATTTTTCAGGCTTATCTTGTTCTTTTCTTGCCACAGCGTTGGAATCAACCATTTCTTGAAGGAGCCCCAGCTCTTTTACTGGACAATGGTATTTAGAAGCCAAGATCTGTATGTGCACAGGTATACACACACACACACACACACACACACACACACACACACTTATTTCTATATTTATTTCTATACCTAGCCATGTATATATTTACACTCTGTGTGGTAGGTTGAATATTGACTCCAGATATTCTGAATATGTTCCCTTACCTTGTAAAAGGAAATTTGCTGATGTCATTAAGTTAAGGATGTTGAGATAAGGATACTTCTTGGATTATTTGGGTAGACCCAATATAAGCACAAATGTTTTTACAAGAGGGTAACAGAGGGAGATTTGACTACAGAAAAAAGAGATGTGATAATGGAACCAGAGGTCAGGGTGATGCACTTTGAAGATGGAAGAATGAGACCAAGACAAGGAAAGTAGGCAGCCTCTAGACGCTGAAAAAAGCAAGGAAACAGATTTTTCCCCTGAAGTCTCCCAAAGGAATGCAGCCCTGCTGACACCTTGATTTTAGACTTTTGACCTCCAGAGCTATAAGAGAATAAATATATGTTGTTTTAAAGCCATTAAGTTTGTGGTAATTTGTTACAGCAGGAAATTAATACACTACAAGTTCATATCAATATGTCCAAGTCAAATCCAGTGCCACAAGATTCATTCTAGTCTTATCCTTTTCCTTGTTTTTAACTCCCTTCTCTGACTGTGAGAAACCTCACTCCCTTCATCCTTAATCTTCCTGTACATAGCCAAATGCACTCTCTGCTATCACCATTTCTTTCTGAACAGATTCCCTTCTCAACCCACACATAACAATGTGGATGAATCTCACGAACAATATGTTGAACAAAAGAAATCAGATACCAAAGAATATAAATGGCTTGATTCCTTTTAAATGCAGCTCAAGAATAGGACATAATGGTGATACAAGTCAGAATAATGTTACTTCTGGGGTCAGGGTGTAGGCTGGGAAGTGGCCTGAGGAATTATGCAAGTGTTCCATGTCTCAATCCAGGCATTGATTACACAAGTACATACATACTTAAAAATTCATCAAGCTGTTCACTTATGATTAGGACTTTTTTTAAAAGCCAACCACCATGTTTCTTTTCAGAAGCATGTTCTGTTTATAGAAGGTGGATGTATTTTATTACAGAGTCTTCCTGAAGATTTTGCAACATTCAAAACTCTAATCAATCAAGAATATTCTGAGAAAGTCTAGTAGCAATCTCAGTTTACCAGTTAGAGTCAGAAATCATGTGGCAATGGTTAAGTACACTTTGAAATTCCCTCTACCCGCCATCTTTAAAATTATGTCATCCTTAACAATTTTTATTTGGAGATTATATTACATAAAATTTTGCCCACAAGGTGAGACTTTATAAATGCTTTTATATTTTGCCACCTCAAATGTGTATAATTCAATGTTGAAAATGAGCGAAGAATATTTTTAACATCTTTATTGGAGTATAATTGCTTTACATTGATGTGTTAGTTTCTGCTTTATAACAAAGTGTATCAGCTATATGTATACATGTATCCTCATATCTCCTCCCTCTTGCGTCTCCCTCCCACCCTCCCTATCCCACCCCTCTAGGTGGTCACAAAGCACCGAGCTGATCTCCCTGTGCTCTGTGGCTGCTTCCCACTAGCTATCTATTTTACATTTGGTAGTGTACATATTTCCATGCCACTCTCTCACTTCATCCCAGCTTACCCTTCCCCCTCCCCATGTCCTCAAGTCCTTTCTCCACGTCTGTGTCTTTATTCCTGTCCTGCCCCTATGTTCTTCAGAACCAATTTTTTTAAGATTCCATATATATGTGTTAGCATACAGTATTTGTTTTTCTCTTTCTGACTTACTTCACTCTGTATGACAGACTCTAGGTCCATCCACCTCACTATAAGTAACTCAATTTCGTTTCTTTTTATGGCTGAGTAATATTCCATTGTATATCTGTGCCACATCTTCTTTATCCATTCATCTGTAGATGGACGCTTAGGTTTCTTCCATGCCCTGGCTATTGTAAATAGAGCTGCAATGAACATTGTGGTACATGACTCTTTTTGAACTATGGGCTTCTCAGGGTATATGCCCAGTAGTGGGATTGCTGGGTCATAGGGTAGTTCTATTTTTAGTGTTTTAAGGAACCTCCATACTGTTCTCCATAGTGGCTGTATCAATTTACATTCCCACCAACAGTGCAAGAGGGTTCCCTTTTCTCCACACTCTCTCCAGCATTTATTGTTTGTAGATTTTTTGATGATGGCCATTATGACTGGTATGATACCTCACTGTAGTTTTGATTTGCATCCATCTAATGATTAGTGATGTTGAGCATCCTTACATGTGTTTGTTGGAAATCTGTATCTCTTCTTTGGAGAAATGTCTATTTAGGTCTTCTGCCCATTTTTGGATTGGGTTGTTTGTTTTTTGGATATTGACCTGTTTGTAAATTTTGGAGATTAATCCTTTGTCAGTTGCTTCATTTGCAAATATTTTCTTCCATTCTGAGGGTTGTCCTTTCGTCTTGTTTATGGTTTCCTTTGAGCAAAGAGTTTGAATAAAGATTTCTCCAAAGAAGATATACCAGTGATAAATAAGCACCAAACAAAAGGTGCTCAACATCACTAATCATTAGGGAAATACAAATCAAAACCATAATGAGATACCCCTTCACATTTATGAAGATGGCTATAATTAAAAAGACAGATAATAACAAGTTTTGATGAGGATGTAGAGAAATTGGAATCTTCATACATTGCTGGTGGGAATGTGCAGCCACTTTGTATAACAGCTCGGCAGTTCCTCAAAAAGCTAAATATAGAGTTATCATATGACCCAACAAGTCCACTCCTAGGTATGTACCAAGAGAACTGAAAATATATGTCTACACAAAAACTTGTACATGAATGTTCATAGCAGTAGTATTCAAAATTGCCAAAAATTAGAAATAAACCAGATTTCCATCAACTTATGAATGGGCAAACAAAATGTGATATATCCATACAATGGAATATTATTTGGCCATAAAATGGAATGAAATACTGATTCACACTACAGCATGGGTGAACCTTGAAAAACATTATGTTAAGTGAAAGAAGCCAGACATAATATATCACATATTGCATGGTTCCATTCATATGAAATATCCAGAATAGCCAAATCCATAGACACACCTCTGTATTTTTTTGGTCAAGAAAAATATGCATGTTTGAGATTTCCCATCAGCATTACCGATATACTTCATACTTTTCAACGGTGACATGGCAATCCATTATACAGCTCTGTGGTAATTTATATAATCAGTTCTCTGTTAATAAAAACATGGTTTCTCCCTGTGTGTGAGTGTATATTTTTGTGTACCTCTACAAATGTGAAGAGGTTATTGAGCAATCTGAACACAGGGGGACCAACATGAAATGTTTCCTTCTACATTTAATGTTTTTGATTAGCTCCAATCTCCTTCCCTTCCCTTACATGATATCACGTGGGCATCATCACTGGTTTTCTAGCCAATTTTATATCATATCATGTTCAATCCAGTCTTGTCCTACTTGCAAACTTCAATCCCATTTCAGATTCAGAGCACGTTTTCCCTTGCCCCTCAGCTCAGGCATATCCGGTGGCCAGTGGGTCTTGAACTCTGTCTGTCCTTCAGTCCTTCTCCCCTAATGCTTCTGATTTCTCCAGAATAGGGGCAGTGTGATGTGGTGATTAGAGGAAAGGGATATGGTGATATAGTGTTAGTGGGGCAGATTTGGCCTCTTCTGTCCTCTGTCTGATAGCCATCCAAGTGCCTCATAGGCTCTTACACGTGTCACCCCTCACAAGTGTAATATTCTCCAGCTGGCTTCGCTCAGTTCTTACTTTTGCCTCCTGACCCTAATGGGTCTTTTTCCAATTATTATTATTGTTATTGTTGTTGTTCATAGAATAGGAAATATTAGAGTGAATGAATGTAGAATGTCGAAGTATTATTTCGCACAAATCTTGTGTCAGTGTGCGTGTATGGATGGATTACAGTGTAAAAAGTATGTGTGATCGGGCTTCCCTGGTGGCACAGCGGTTGAGAGTCCGCCTGCCAATGCAGGGGACACGGGTTTGTGCCCTGGTCCGGGAAGATCCCACATGCCGTGGAGCGGCTGGGCCCATGAGCCATGGCCGCTGAGCCTGCACGTCTGGAGCCTGTGCTCCGCAACGGGAGAGGCCGCAACAGTGAGAGGCCCGCGTACCGCAAAAATAAAAAAAAAAAAAAGTATGTGTGATCTAAGAAGTTGGGAAGCCACTCTTCTGAAAAGTTCATCTTGTGTGGTGGGAAGAGTAGAGCACTGAGTTTCTGCTCTGAGCCCTGCTCTGAGCTTGCTGGGGACCTGGAGCACCTGCCTGCTTCTCTCTGCACCTCATGCTCCTTTCCTAGCCAATAAGGGCATTGGACTCTCACGTTCCTTCCAGCTCTTCCTTTTTGTGACAACAGTAACAGCTAACCCCCAGCAAACACTTACAGTGTGCCAGGCACTGTTCTAAATACTTTCTGTGGGGACTTCCCTGGTGGTCCAGTAGTTAAGAATCCACCTTCCAATACAGTGGATGCGGGTTCGATCCCTGGTCAGGGATCCATGGAGCAACTAAGCCCGTGCACCACAACTACTGAGCCCACACGCCACAACTAGAGAGAAGCCTCTGCACCCAGCGGAAGATCCCTCTTGCCACAACTAAGACCCAACATAGCCATAAATAAATAAATAAATAAATAAATAAATAAATGTATGTGAAAGAGAAACCTTTCTGTGCATCAAGTAATTGAATTCTCACCATAGTTCTGTGATGTATGTGATTTTATTATCATCCCTATTTACAAATGAGGAAACTGAGACCCAGAGAAGTAAAGTGGCAGAGCAGGAATTTGGACCCAAGCTTGTTTGGCTCTAGAAGCCACATTCATAATCAGTACTGCTCCCAGTATCCATCTCTGAGTCAGTGGGGCTACACGGCCTTTCCGGCTTCTTTTGAAGGGGAGATGGCAGACTTCCCTGGCCACTCACTCAGTGAGTTTCCAGGAAATTGGGGCTTAGTCACCCTTCTTTGCCGAGTTCACTTGGAGCACACAGACTGGTGTGACATTCGAAGTGTTAGGTTCTGGCTTCCTCGGGTCCCTCCTACATTTCCTCTTATCTCATCAAGGGCATAGTTTTATAAACACCAGATTCCCTTTGTCCTCTTTTGTCAGTCTCTCCCATCAGTTCTCTCTCAACAGAGCTCTCTGCTATCTCTTCCTTCCCAATATTAGTTTAATATTCTTCACATCCAAGGACTTTCTATCCTGACACATAAGAGAGAAATCAGTGTTGGTTTTTCTTTTATTATTATCTCTGGCCAATAATCAATACTAAATTTCCCCCTTTGGGCCATGCCATTCAAAACAAAGTCCAACACACTTTCCATCTCTTGGTGAGTTCTAAGAATTACTGATAGGAACAGTGTGGAATCTGCTTGGTTTCCCGTTCCCAAAGCCCTCCTCTTTCCATAGTTCCCCCTGGAGCCACTTGAACCACAATCTATAGGCCCAGTGAGCTCTGCCCCATCAATGGGGCCAATCTTGCCCTCCAGTGATTTAAGGGCCTCTAATTCAAAGCTCAAGTTGAAGAAAGGTCCTGCCATAACACTGTGGTGATGACTTTTACCTTCGTCCTGAGTTCAAGCCTCCATTGTCTTTCTCTGTTCTGATTCTGGCCTATTGGTCTTGAGCTTCTGTTTGGGCCTTGATAATCCTCTGTAACTGGGAATCTGTTCTGTTCTTTCAAGTCCTTTTCCTCCCCCCTCACGGGAATTGGAATGCTCCAATGGCTGTGGCCTTGAAACCTTGTGACTTACTTCCCTGATGTTGCCTGCCCAGCTGCATCTCTGAATACCAGCTCCTTCTAGAGTTCCCAGTGCCCTGTTGAACACACCTGTCAGGAAATCCCAAGCCTTGGTAACTTGAAATTTTCTCCACATGCTGTAATTAGCCCTTCTGTCTAGACTGTTATATGAAAGGACAGGGGCCAAGTAGATGTTCCTACTTCCTTGAGAGACTGTGTTTACACTAAGACTTTGTTCAACGTGTGGTCCCTAGACCAGCAATACCAGCAGGGTCTCGGTACCCCAGGCCTACTAGGTGGGAATCTGCATTTTTAAAAAAAGATTTGTCCTAGGGCTATCAGCTGATCCACTAGCAATAAATCAAGTCAATGAAACAACATTTAAGTGTCTTTTACTCATAGGATCATTTACTCCAATGGAGTTTAAGCTCCAGGAAGGGCAGAAAATCCATGTCTCTTGTTCACTGCTGTATTTCCAGTGTCTAGAACTGTGCTTGGCAGAGGGTAAGTGCTCAATAAATGTTGAAGGAATGAACAAATGAATGGATGAGAGGATGACTTTTTACCAACTAGGTGGCCTTGAAAATGTTGCTTAAATTCTCTGAGCCTCATCATTTTATTCATCTGAAAATTGATTCATATCCCTGCTTCCAGGTATGAGGATCAGGCATAAAAAGCAAGTGCAGAACTGTCAATATTTCTTCCGATACAAAAGGCTATTCTTCCCTGAGATGTGGATCTGTTTTGTTTTGGGGTGAGCATTTCTTTTCAGCTGCTTTGCCTAAGTATTATTGAGAACTTGTTCTATATGGAAGAGTCTTGGTAGAGAGATTTATTCATCCAGTCACTCATTCATTTAGAAAATATTCATTGAGCTTTTGCATGGGGAACTCTGGTCTGAAGGGCCAGGTGTGACGCCTCTGCATGCAGCATCCTGTGAGCCAGTGAAACTAGACTAAGCACAAAGGAAAGAAAAATGTAAATAGCTCTCGATTGGCTGCTGCATCAGGACAGCAGAGAGCAACAATCGCTGTGGGCTGCTTTTCCATCCATTGGCTCATAGTCAGAATCACAGAAGCACAAAACAAATCAGCCGAGACCTTCAAGATGGTGGAGAAGTAAGAGGTGGAGATCACCTCCCTCCCCACAAATACATCAGAAATACATCTACATGTGGAACAACTCCTACAGAACACCAACTGAACACTGGCAGAAGGCCTCAGACCTCCCAAAAGGCAAGAAACTCCCCACATACCTGGGTAGGGCAAAAGAAAAAGCAGAGACGAAAGAATAGGGATGGGACCTGCACCAGTGAGAGGGAGCCTTGAAGGAGGAAGGTTTCCACACACTAGGAAGCCCCTTCGTGGGCGGAGACTGTGGGTGGCAGAGGGGGAAAGCTTCGGAGCCACGGAGGAGAGCGCAGCAACAGGGGTGCGGAGGGCAAAGTGGAGAGATTCCCGCACAGAGGATCGGTGCCGACCAGCACTCACCAGCCCGAGAGGCTTGTCTACTCACCCGCCGGGGCGGGCGGGGGATGGGAGCTGAGGCTCGGGCTTCAGAGCTTAGATCCCAGGGAGAGGATTGGGGTTGGCCGCGTGAACACAGCCTGAAGGGGGCTAGTGCGCCACAGCTAGCCGTGAGGGAGTCCAGGAAAAAGTCTGGAACTGCCAAAGAGACAAGAGAGCATTGCTTCGGGGTGCGCGAGGAGAGGGGATTCAGAGCACCACCTAAAGGAGCTCCAGACACGGGCGCGAGCTGCGGCTATCAGCATGGACCCCAGAGACGGGCATGAGTCACTAAGGCTGCTGCTGCCGCCACCAAGAAGCCTGTGCGCAAGCACAGGTCACTATCCACACCTCCCATCCTGAGAGCCTGTGCAGCCCGCCACTGCCAGGGTCCCGTGATCCAGGGACAACTTCCCCGGGAGAGCGCACGGCACGCCTCGGGCTGGTGCAATGTCACGCCGGCCTCTGCCTCTGCAGGCTCACCCCGCATCTGTACCCCTCCCTCCCCCCGGCCTGAGTGAGCCAGAGCCCCCGAAGCAGCTGCTCCTTTAACCCCGTCCTATCTGAGCGAAGAACAGACGCCCTCCGGCGACCTACATGCAGAGGCGGGGCCAAATCCAAAGCTGAGACCCGGGAGCTGTGAGAACAAAGAAGGGAAAAGGAAATCTCTCCCAGCAGCCTCAGAAGCAGCAGATTAAAGCTTCACAATCAACTTGATGTACCCTGCATCTGTGGAATACATGAATAGACAACGAATCATCCCAAAATTGAGGCAGTGGACTTTGGGAGCAACTGTAGACTTGGGGTTTGCTGTACGCAACTGACTGGTTTCTGGTTTTATGTTTATCTTAGTTTAGTATTTAGAGTTTATTATCATTGGTGGATTTATTTATTGATTTGGTTACTCTCTTCCTTTTTATATATATACAGATATATTTTTTCCTTTTTCTCTTTTTGTGAGTGTGTATGTGTATGTTTGTTTGTGTGATTTTATCCGTATAGCTTTGCTTTTACCATTTGTCTTAAGCTTCTGTCTGTCCTTTTTTTTTTTCTTTTTTTCAGTATAGTTTTTAGCACTTTTATCATAGGTGGATTTGTTTTTTGGTCTGGTTGCTATCTTCTTTCTTTCTTTTTTTAATTCCTTTTTAATTTTTTTATTTTTAATACATTTTTTAACCTTTTATTTTAATAACTTTATTTCTTTTCTTTTCTTTTTTTCTTTCTTTCTTTCATTTTTTCTCCCTTTTCTTCTGAGGCGTGTGGCTGACAGGGTCTTGGCGCTCCAGCTGGGTGTCAGGCCTGTGCCTCTGAGGTGCGAGAGCAAAGTTCAGGACATTGGTCCGCCAGAGACCTCCCAGCTCCACATAATACCAAATGGCAAAAGCTCTCCCAGCGATCTCCATCTCAACGTTAAGACCCAGCTCCACTCAACAGCCAGCAAGCTACAGCACTGGACACTCTATGCCAAAAAACTAGCAAGACAGGAACACAATGCCACCCATTAGCAGAGAGGCTGCCTAAAATCATACTAAGTTCACAGACACTCCAAAACACACCACCAGACGCAGTCCTGCCGACCAGAAAGACAAGATCCAGTCTCATCCACCAGAACACAAGCACCAGTCTCCTCCACCAGGAAGCCTACACAACCCACTGACCAAATCATACCCACTGGTGGCAAACACCATAAAAAATGGTAACTATGAACCTGCAGCCTGCGAAAAGGAGACTGCAAACACAGTAAGTTAAGCAAAATGAGAAGACAGAGAAATATGCAGCAGAGGAAGGAACAAGGTAAAAACCCACCAGACCAAATAAATGAAGAGGAAATGGGCAGTATACCTGAAAAAGAATTCAGAGTAATGATAGTAAACATGATCTAAAATCTTGGAAATAGAATGGAGAAAATATAAGAAACATTTAACAAGGACCAAGAAGAACTAAAGAGTAAACAAACAATGAGGAACAGCACAATAAATGAAAATAAATACTCTAGAAGGAATCAATAGCAGAATAACTGAGGCAGAAGAACGGATAAGTGACCTGGAAGATAAAATAGTGAAAATAACTACTGCAGAGCAGAATAAAGAAAAAAGAATGAAAAGAATAGAGGACAGTCTCAGAGACCTCTGGGACAACATTAAACGCAGCAACATTCAAATTATAGGGGTCCCAGAAGAAGAAGAGAAAAAGAAAGGGAGTGAGAAAATATTTGAAGAGATTATATTGAAAACTTCCCTAATATGGGAAAGGAAATAGTTAATCAAGTCCAGGAAGTGCAGAGAGTCCCATACAGGATAAATACAAGGAAAAACACGCAAAGACACGTATTAATTAAACTATGAAAAATTCAATACAAAGAAAAAATATTCAAAGCAGCAAGGGAAAAACAACAAATAACACACAAGGGAATCCCCATAAGGTTAACAGCTGATCTCTCAGCAGAAACTCTTCAAGCCAGGAGGGAGTGGCAAGACATATTTAAAATGATGAAAAGGAAAAACCTACAACCAAGATGACTCTACCCAGCAAGGATCTCATTCGGATTCGACGGAGAAATTAAAACCTTTAGAAACAACCAAAAGTTAAGAAAATTCAGCACCACCAAACCAGCTTTACAACAAATGCTAAAGGAACTTCTCTAGGCAGGAAACACAAGAGAAGGAAAAGGCCTACAATAACAAACCCAAAACAATTAAGAAAATGGTAATAGGAACATACATATCAATAACTACCTTAAATGTGAATGGATTAAATGCTCCAACCAAAAGACACAGACTAGCTGAATGGATACAAAAACAATACCCGTATATATTCTGTCTACAAGAGACCCACTTCAGACCTAGGAACACATACAGACTGAAAGTGAAGGGATGGAAAAAGATATTCCATGTAAATTGAAATCAAAATAAAGCTGGAGTAGAAATTCTCAGATCAGACAAAATAGACTTTAACATAAAGACTATAACAAGAGACAAAGAAGGACACTACATAGTGATCAAGGGATGAATCCAAGAACAAGATATAACGATTGTAAATATTTATGCACCCAATATGGGAGTACCTCAATACATAAGGCAAATGTTAACAGCCATAAAAGGGGAAATCGACAGTAACACAGTCATAGTAGGGGACTTGAACACCCCACTTTCACCAATGGACAGATCATCCAAAATGAAAATAAATAAGGAAACACAAGCTTTAAGTGATACATTAAACAAGATGGACTTAATTGATATTTATAGGACATTCCATCCAAAAACAACAGAATACACTTTCTTCTCAAGTGCTCATGGGACATTCTCCAGGACAGATCATATCCTGGGTCACAAATCAAGCCTTGGTAAATTTAAGAAAATTGAAATCATATCAAGCATCCTTTCCGACCACAAGGCTATGAGACTAGCTAGCAATTACAGGAAAAAATCTCTAAAAAATATAAACACATGGAGGCTAAACAATGCACTACTTAATAATAAGAGATCACTGAAGAAATCAAAGAGGAAATCAAAAAATACCTAGAGACAAATGACAATGAAAACACGATGACCCAAAACCTATGGGATTCAGCAAAAGCAGTTCTAAGAGGGAAGTTTATAGCAATACAACCCTACCTCAAGAAACAAGAAGCATCTCAAATAAACAACCTAAAGTTACACCTAAAGCAATTAGAGAAAGAAGAACAGAAAAACCTCAAGTTAGCAGAAGGAAAGAAATCATAAAGATCAGATCAGAAATAAAAGAAAAAGAAATGAAGGAAATGACAGCAAAGATCAATAAAACTAAAAGCTGGTTCTTTGAGAAGATATACAAAATTGATAAATTATTAGCCAAACTCATCAAGAAAAAAAGGGAGAAGACTCAAATCAATAGAATTAGAAATGAAAAAGAAGTAACAACTGACACTGCAGAAATGCAAAGGATCATGAGAGATTACTACAAGCAACTCTATGCCAATAAAATGGACAACCTGGAAGAAATGGACAAATTCTTAGAAAAACACAACCTTCCGAGACTGAACCACAAAGAAATAGAAAATATAAACGGACCAATCACAAACACTGAAATTGAGACTGTGATTAAAAATCTTCCAAGAAACAAAAGCCCAGGGCTAGATGGCTTCACAGGCGAATTCTATCAAACATTTAGAGAAGAGCTAACACCTATCCTTCTCAAACACTTCCAAAATATAGCAGAGGGAGGAACAGTCCCAAACTCATTCTATGAGGCCACCATCACCCTGATAACAAAACCAGATAAAGATGCCACAAAGAAAGAAAACTACAGGCCAATATCACTGAAGAACACAGATGCAAAAATCCTCAACAGGGGCTTCCCTGGTGGCACGGTGGTTGAGTGTCTGCCTGCCGATGCAGGGGAAGCGGGTTCGAGCCCCGCTCTGGGAGGATGCCATATCCCACAGAGCGGCTGGGCTCATGAGCCATGGCCACTGAGCCTGCGTGTCCAGAACCTGAGCTCCACAACGGGAGAGGACACAACAGTGAGAGGTCCGTGTATGCCCCCCCAAAAAATACCTCAACAAAATACTAACAAACAGAATCCAACAGCACATTAAAAGGATCATGCGCCATGATCAAGTGGGGTTTACCCCAGGAATGCAAGGATTCTTCAGTATATGCAAATCAATCAATGTGATACACCATAATAACAAACTGAAGGAGAAAAACCATATGATCATCTCAATACATGCAGAAAAAGCTTTAGACAAAATTCAACACCCATTTATGATAAAAAACCCTCCAGAAAGTAGGCATAGAGGGAACTTACCTCAACATAATAAAGACCATGTATGACAAACCCACAACCAACATCGTTCTCAGTGGTGAAAAACTGAAAGCATTTCCACTAAGATCAGGAACAAGACAATGCTGCCCACTCTCACCACTCTTATTCAACATAGTTTTGGAAGATTTAGCCACAGCAATCAGAGGAGAAAAAGAAACAAAAGGAATCCAAATCGGAAAAGAAGAAATAATGCTGTCACCGTTTGCAGATGACATGACACTATACATAGAGAACCCTAAAGATGCTACCAGAAAACTACTAATGCTAATCAATGAATTTAGTAAAGTAGCAGAATACAAAGTTAATGCACAGAATCTCTTGCATTCCTATACATGAAAGATGTAAATCTGAAAGAGAAATTAAGGAAACACTCCCATTTACCATGCAACAAAAAGAATAAAATACCCAGGAATAAACCTACCTAAGGAGAGAAAAGACTTGTATGAAGAAAGCTGTAAGACACTGATGAAAGTAGTTAAAGTTGATACAAACAGATGGAGAGATATACCATGTTCTTGTATTGGAAGAATCAACATTGTGAAAATGACTGTACTACCTAAAGCAATCTACAGATTCAATGCAATCCCTATCAAACTACCAATGGCATGTTTCACAGAACTAGATCAAAAATTTTTCACAATTTATATGGAAACACAAAAGACCCCTAATAGCCAAAGCAATGTTGAGAAAGAAAAATTGAGCTGGAGGAATCAGGCTCCTGGACTTTAGACTATAGTACAAAGCTACAGTAATCAAGACAGTATGGCACTGGCACAAAAACAGAAATATAGATCGATGGAACAGGGTAGAAAGCCCAGAGATAAACCCATGTACCTATGGTCAACTAATCTATGACAAAGGAGGCAAGGATATAAAGTAGAGAAAAGACAGTCTCTTCAATAAGTGTTGCTGGGAAAACTGGACAGCTACATGTAAAAGAATGAAATTAGAACACTCCCTAACACCGTACACAAAAATAAACTCAAAATGGATTAAAGGCCTAAATGTAAGACTGGACACTGTAAAACTCTTAGAGGAAAACATAGGAAGAACACTCTTTGACACAAATCACAGCAAGATTTTTTTTGACCCACCTCCTAGAGAAATGGAAATAAAAACAAAAATAAACAACTGGGACCTAATGAAACTTAAAACCTTTTGCACAGCAACGGAAACCATAAACAAGACAAAAAGACAATCCCCAGAGTGGGAGAAAATATTTGCTAATGAAGCAACTGACAAAGGATTAATCTCCAAAATTTACAAGCAGCTCATGCAGCTCAATATCCAAAAAACAAACAACCCAATCCAAAAATGAGCAGAAGACCTAAATAGACATTTCTCCAAAGAAGATATACAGATTGCCAACAAACAGATGAAAGGATGCTCAACATCACTAATCATTAGAGAAATGCAAATCAACACTACAGTGAGGTATCACCTCATACCAGTCAGAATGGCCATCATCAAAAAGTCTACAAACAATAAATGCTGGAGAGGGTGTGGAGAAAAGGGAACCCTCTTGCACTGTTGGTGGGAATGTAAATTGATACAGCCACTATGGAGAACAGTATGGAGGTTCCTTAAAACACTAAAAATAGAACTACCCTATGACCCAGCAATCCCAGTACTGGGCATATACCCTGAGAAAACCATAATTCAAAAAGAGTCATATACCACAATATTCCTTGCGGCTCTACTGACAATAGTCAGGACATGGAAGCAACCTAAGTGCCCATTGACAGATGAATGGATAAAGAAGATGTGGCACAGATATACAATGGAATATTACTCAGCCATAAAAAGTAACGAAATTGAGTTATTTGTAGTGAGGTGGATGGACCTAGAGACTGTCATAGAGAGTGAAGTAAGTGAGAAAGAGAAAAGCAAATATAGTATGCTAACACATCTAAAAAAAGAAAGCTTCTGAAGCACCTAGGGTCAGGACAGGAATAAAGACACAGACGTAGAGAATGGACTTGAGGACACAGGGAGGGGGAAACGTAAGCTGGGATGAAGTGAGAGAGTGACATGGACATATATACACTACCAAGTGTAAAATAGATAGCTAGTGAGAAGCAGCCACATAGCACAGGGAGATCAGCTCCTGCTTTGTGACCACCTAGAGAGGTGGGATAGGGAGGGTGTGAGGGAGAGGCAAGAGGGAGGAGATATGGGGATTTATGTATATGTATAGGTGATTCACTTTGTTATAAAGCGGAAACTAACACACCATTGTAAAGCAATTATACTCCAATAAAGATGTTTAAAAAAGAAAAGAAAAAAAGAGAAAATATTCATTGAATATTATGTGCCAGGCTTCATTCCTAGTGCTAATGAGTAGAGCAGTGGATAAAGCAAAGTCCCTGCTCCCAAGAAGTTTACATTGGGAAGAGACAGACATGAATCAAATAAAATTGTAATGTAGCAGATGTTCATATTTGTTGAGAGAAACAGTGAGTAAGCATTCTCTGAGGAGATAGCATTTGTGCAGATACCTTCAGGAAACAAGGGGGCGATCCATGTGGTTGTCCGGGGAGAGAGTTTTCCAGGCAGAGGGGCAGCCAGTGCAATGGCCCAAAAGTGGGAACATGTGTGGCATGAAGGAGGAGGGAGGGTTCATCTCTTTAGAATGCTGATGAAACGTCAAGCAAAATGAGGACTGAGAACTGACCATTTGATTTGACAACACAGAAGTTCATTTGTGACCTTGAGAGGAGCTATTTTGATGGAGTGATAGAGATAAATGTCTAGTTGAAGATGATTCGAGAGAGAAGCAGAGAGGAATTAGAGACAGTGAATATAGACAGCTCTTTCAAGGAATTTTGTTGTAATGGGAAGAGGAGAGGTGGGACGGAAGCTGGAGAGGGATGTGGGGTGAATGGAGGACTTTACTTGGTAGATACAGCAGCATGTAGAGAGGAAGATATTATTGATGTGAGAGGTGAGAATTCCTGGAGTGGTCTTCTTAAGCAGGTGAGAGATGAGTTTAAGGGCACGAGTGGAGCTAGTAAGGGAAGGAGCCAGGATTAACCAGCTGTCCCTTACTTCAGAGCCTCTTACACTCAACCATCATGCTACAGTGCTACTCAGACAACACCCATTAGGTAGCGCCAGGCACTTGGCTCTGTTCTTTTCATCACATACTCAGGCAACTGCCTTACTTGGGATTCAAGCCACCATTTCGACTTGCCTTTGATAAGGGAAACAATTAAATCTATGAAGCATGATAGCTTCAGCTTCTTTTCTGATTGCCTAAAAGCCCTCCCTTCCCCCTTCTGATTTCGTTTGTCACTACAGGAAGGAAAGGGACTCCATAAAAGAAGCCACTTGACAGCTCGGTCTTATGTGTAATACTGGTCTAATGGGCAGAGAAGACCATTTCTCTCCCTTCCATTGTTCCTCTCTCATCCTCTACAGACCTCTAACGTTGCTCTCACTGGTGGTTATAGCAATCTAAGAAGCAATAGTCATTTTTGTAGGTGTTTTTCACCTGCCCAGAGGAATAGGCAAGAATCCTGTCAGGTGAGCCTGAGGAGGGTGGGAAGCAGGGAAATGGCAGAGCAACTGTGCTTCTCTGTAGGGTTGGAGAATAGCCAAGGAAGTCCCCTTAACACAGGCAAGCTCCCCATCCACTAGCCACAAGGCAGCCAGATTCAGATGTGTTACTCTGTGGGCTATTTGGGTGGCTGGGATGTGTCACCCCAGAGATGGAAGCCAACCCAGAGCGGGAGGTGACAAAGATGAGAGATTGATGACGATATCTGCTGAGTTTCCAAGTCAGGTGACACTAGTTGAACATTTTTAGGATGAGTTTTAAAGTTAGTATGATTTTCTGGGACAGGGGAAAAGGAGAGATGGAAGGAGACAGGGTAAGGAAGAGAAAGAAGATCAAAGTAAGAAGGGAGGAGCAGTGAAAGACCTCTGGAGGGGCGTCAGGAGGAATAGGAAGTGAAAACCCAGGCTTGTCCTGCTTAATGGTAGTTATTGGGCCCCTTTAGCCACAGGTGCTGGCTATAACAAAATAGCATTTCCGCCCTCCCTCCTCCCCCCAGCTTGCACAAACACACACTTCAATGTGAAGCTTATGACTTTGAATGTTTATATCAGAACAGGAAGAAAAACCAGAAGTCATTTTTCTGCTCTAAATCTAAGTTATTCTTCTTGTCCTCTTCCTAAGTGTGTGGGGCCTTTGATCCAATATAGTACCAACCATCTGCTTCTAAGAACCACCTTGGCCGGTCGCCACTAAAAATGCCATATATTAGGGACGTTGTGTAGTGCGGTTGCAGCACAGTATTATGTTATTTATTTTTTAATCTAATCCTCTGCCTTTAGATGCTGGAAATGAGAACTAGTCAGACTTTAATCTCTCCAGGGATGCTTTCTTTCCAGGCAAGCCTGGTCTGTCTTCTATAGAAAACAGGATGAAATCCAATCTTTGGATGATGTGATGGGGATGGAAAGAGAGAGAGAGGGAGAAAGAGAGAGAGAAGGAGAAAGAGACAGAGAGGGAGAGAGGCCGATAGGGCTGGGAGAGGCCCAAAGGACGCAAATGGCCCTAGAAGGCTGATAGATCCTTTTTATTTTTATTTTTTTTTAAAGAATCACCATTTGGGGGATATCCCTTCTGTTTAGGGTTGACCTGACCATCCCAATCAGATTATATGACTGCTTTAGTTATTGCGGTGGACACAACTGAGGGGAAAACATCACGTTGAGGGTCACGAAAGAGAATAAGCAACACCATGAGAAGTAGCTCATTCTTCTCTCTATATTTTTTGTTTTCATTTTTCTTCTTTTACCTTTAATCAATTGAATATTAATAAGGTCTTGGTTTCTGCACTCAGAATCAGAGTTTCTTTGATCTTTGAGGGAAACAGAAGTGTTTGGACCTGATTTTCCACTGATCTCTTTCTCTGAGGAACTCCAGACTGAATCCTATATATTAAGATCTTCTTTTCTTTTCTGTTTAAAAGTTACACTTTATTTTGGGATAATTGCAGATTCACATGCAGTTGTAAGAAATGATACAGAGAGACCCTGGGTACCCTCTATCCAGTTATGTTTGCTTTTTGAAAAAAACTTTATTGAGATATGATTGACATACAAAAAAACTGTACATATTTAATGTATGCAACTTGATGACTTCGGAGATAAGTACACACTTGTGAAATCATCACCACGATCAATGCCATAAATATAACCATCACCTCCAAAAGCTTCCTCCTACCCTCTTGATTTATTTATTTTGGGGGAGATAAGAACACAACATAAGACCTACCCTTTCTTTTTTAATAAATTTATTATTTATTTATTTTTTGGCTGTGTTGGGTCTTTGTTGCTGTGCACGGGCTTTCTCTAGTTGTGGTGAGAGGGGGCTACTCTTCGTTGCAGTACGCGGGCTTCTCATTGCGGCGGCTTCTCTTGTTGCAGAGCATGGACTCTAGGGTACACGGGCTTCAGTAGTTGTGGTGTGTGGGCTCAGTAGTTGTGGCTCGCGGGCTCTAGAGCACAGGCTCAGTAGTTGTGGCACACGGGCTTAATTGCTCCCCAGCATATGGGATCTTCCCAGACCAGGGCTTGAACCCATGTCCCCTGCATTGGAAGGCAGATTCTTAACCACTGTGCCACCAGGGAAGTCCCAAGACCTATCCTTTTGGCAAATGTTCACATATACAATACAGGCACTATGTATTAACTGTAGGCACTATGCTGTACTATATTCATTTTTAAAAGTCCGATTAGATTTTTCTTTAGTGGATCCCTTCACTCTTCATCTGCATGATTAAGTTCATATAACATTGTGCTGTACACACCTCTGAAGAACCAGGAAATGCTAAGTCAGAGATGGCCCATTCCAAAGGGGAAAACAGAAAGCTTCCATCTGAGTCTCATGTGGTCACTGCATCTTATTATTCACCTGCCTTAATGACAAATTGTACTTTTCTCTACATATAGTTCCTGTAAATTTCTAAGCCAGAGTAAAGGAAATATCAAATATGGAAAGGAAGAGAATCCATACTTGTGCTGTGGACTAATAGTGTATCATGAGTTGTATGGGTCACGTGCACATCATGCTGGGTATCTCTAACAGGGGAAGGAGGGCATCTGGAGGTGAAATCTGAATGAAAGAATAGGTGGAGAGTTGATGAAGAGAAGGGATGGAGGCAAGGAGCAGGAGGTGGCCCTGAAGTTAAGGCTCTGCCACAAAGGGTAGCTCCAAATGGGGGAGGCTCTGGAAAGAGGCTGGGCTGCATGGGGATAAACTAAGAATCTGAGTATAAAACGTTCATTTTTGGAACCCCTGGTGTAGATAAGCGATTAGCATGCTAGGGGCCAATCCAAGGGCAAAATGGGGTCTCCTCTCTCTTATTCCTTTGTTCTTTCTGTCTGTCTGTTTCCTTAGAAACAAATCCATCAATATCTGGAGAACCCCATCCAAGAGGGAACTGCTCTGAAGATATTCAATCCCCAAGTGTTTTGAAAGCAGATGCCAGTTATGCCAAATGAGTCCTTGAAAGAGCTAAATCACTTCCTGATTTGAAGCAGCAAGTAAAAAGCCTACCAATCTTTAATGGTAGAAGGTATTACCAAGTGCTCAGAAGATTAAAATATTGTGATCACAAGGCTGAGGTCCTGGGCTCAAACCCTATGTGGCTCATTTGCTTCTTGACTCCCCAGTTCCAAACAGTAGTGACTGTGCCCCTGTCCAAAAATGAGTCCTCCAGACCTAGACGGTCATTTTGCAAGAACAAGCCACAGGTCCTATAAAACTCTGGGCAAGAGGGAGGGTGGTGTGGAGTGTAGCTGGTCAGGCTCTGCATTTCGACAGAGCTGGCTTGCAAACTTGCCCTTCTTATTTCCTCCTTATTACCAGTGGAAACTTAAGCCAATTACTTATCCTCTCTCTCTCTCTAAGCCTTGGTTTCCCCACAGGGTTGTGATAATTTAGCACATAACTACTCAATAAATGATGGCTGCTACTATTTTTATTATCACCAATAGCGTTACAATTCTCAGTGTAGATTGAGATCTAAGTGTAAATTAGGAAGTTGATTGCTACTGCCACACTTCCCCTCAAGAATTCTCAGAAGAGATGCAAATTCACCTGGCCCTGGTCACTGTTTAACCTGCTCCAAGAGAGGGTGCTCTTATCAGTACCCCTTAGTAATTTCAAGTAAAATGAAATCAATCTCCTATCCTTAATCTGACTCCACTGCTGGAACAGTGATTCAAAGCTCGTGGGCCTACCCAGGAGGGATGGACAGAATAGCTTTATCTTCTCTGTAACAGGGAGGGAGGAGATAGTGCACTGATTGCTTATCTTACAGAGTACCAGGTTAGGGTAGGGGATTGCATAGAGCTAGGATGAATGCAGCAACAGCTCTCAGAATCCCCCGGAGGTTCCTGAGATTGCTTTCCAAAACTGCTTTTAGCATATTGATTTCTGACAGCTCTGCACTTCAGGAAAAGAGCAACTACAAACTGCCAGCTTGCCCACATCTCCAAATCAATCGCACATGCTTGATTTTCTTTCTTTCCTTTTGTCTTCCTCCCCTGCAGCAAAGTGTGTGGTTTCTAATAACACTCCTGCAATGTTGTGGTGGGACAGGATGTCAGTTTCACCTGAGGCTACAGAAGTAAAAGGGTATTCTAGTCCACAGAAAATCGGCCCACTTGACCAACTTGGGATAGATTTGATTTCTGCTTTAGGATTAAAACATGAATATCTGGAATTGAAAAAGGGGAAAAACCCTAAAGCGAACAGTTATTGAGTGGCTTACTTACCAGACAGCATGTTAGCTACTTTCCATATGTATTACCTCATTGATCCTCACAACCACCCTGCAAGGTGGATACTTTGAATAGCATAACACATATGAGGAAAAAGGCTCTGAGAGGTTAAGTCACTTGCCTGGAGTTGCAAAGGCTCATCAAGGAACGATGGCAAGGAATTGAACCCATGTCTCTCTGATTTCAAGCCTGATTTGTTTGTTTACTTGATTATTCAAATATCGATTCATGAAATAAAGTCAATACTTATTTTTATATTAATTTCAGCATCAGGGACTTAAAATATTTCTCGCACTATTCAACTTCTGCAAAAAAAAAGGGAAGTGCGTTTATGCATTCTAATGTCCGAAATATACATTGTGAAATGTTAGCTGTAAATTACGTGTTTGTACATATTACCTCACACAGAGTGGCCCTCAATACATGTTTACTAAAATGAATGATAAGAGAGCCCACCTGGCTGAGGGGTCAGCAGCCATTTTACACTATGGATTCTGGTCTCAAGAGCCAGGTGTGAGGCCTCTGCCCATGGCACCAAATGAGCGAGTGAAACTAGAAAACACAAAGGGAAAGAAAAGGGAGAATTCTTTGTAAAATATGAAGAAGGAAAACTTCTTGATCCAACAGACTGGAAAACTAACTCAAAGAACAGACTGAAGAAGTTTTGAAGTCATGTGGCTGACAGGGTCTTGGTGCTCCAGCCGGGTGTCAGGCCTGAGCCTCTGAGTGGGAGAGCCGAGTTCAGGACATTGGACAACCAGAGACCTCCCAGATCCACGTAATGTCAATTGGCAAGAGCTCTCCCAGAGCTCTCCGTCTCAACACTTAAACCTGGTTCCACTCAACCACCAGCAAGCTACATTGCTGGACACCCTATGCCAAAAAACTAGCAAGACAGGAACACAACCCCACCCATTAGCAGAGAGGCTGCCTAAAATCATACTAAGTTCACAGACACTCCAAAACACAGCACTGGACGCAGTCCTACCCACCAGAAAGACAAGATCCAGCCTCATCTACCAGAACACAAGCAGCCATCCCCTCCACCAGGAAGCCTACACAACCCACTGAACAAACCTTACCCACTGGGGGCAAACACCAAAAACAATGGGAACTACAAACCAGCAGCCTATGAAAAGGAGACCCCAAACACAGTAAGTTAAGGAAAATGAGAAGACAGAGAAATAAGCAGAAGATGAAGGAACAAGGGAAAAACCCACCAGACCAAACAAGTGAAGAGGAAATGGGCAGTCTACCAGAAAAAAAGAATTCAGAGTAATGATAGTAAAGATGATCCAAAATCTTGGAAATAGAATGGAGAAAATACAAGAAATATTTAACAAGGACCTAGAAGAACTAAAGGGCAAACAAACAATGATGAACAACACAATAAATGAAATTAAAAATCCTCTAGAAGGAATCAATAGCAGAATAACTGAAGCAGAAGAACGGATAAGTGGCTTGGAAAATAAAAGAGTAGAAATACCTACCACAGAGCAGAAAAAAGAAAAAAAGATTGAAAAGAATTGAGGACAGTCTCAGAGACATCTGGGACAACATTAAACATACGAACATTCGAATTATATGGGTCCCAGAAGAAGAAGAGAAAAAGAAAGGGAGTGAGAAAATATTTGAGGAGATTATAGTTGAAAACTTCCCTAATATGGGGAAGGAAATAGTCAATCAAGTCCAGGAAGCACAAAGAGTTGCATACAGGATAAATCCAAGGAGAAACAATGCCAAGACACATATCAATCAAATTATCAAATATTAAATACAAAGAAAAAATATTAAAAGCAGCAAGGGAAAAACAACAAGTAACATACAAGGAAATCCCCATAAGGTTAACAGCTGAACTTTCAGCAGAAAATCTGCAAGCCAGAAGGGAGTGGCAAGACATATTTAAAGTGAAGAAAGGGAAAAACCTACAACCAAGACTACACTACCCGGCAAGGATCTCAGATTCAACGGAGAAATTAAAACCTTTAGAGACAAACAAAAGCTAAGAGAATTCAGCACCACAAAACCAGCTTTACAACAAATGCTAAAGGAACTTCTCTAGGCAGGAAACACAAGAGAAGGAAAAGACCTACAATAACAAACCCAAAACAATTAAGAAAATGGTAGTAGGAACATATATATCAATAATTACCTTAAATGTGAATGGATTAAATGCTCCAACCAAAAGACATAGACTGGCTGAATGGATACAAAAACAAGACTCATATTTATGCTGTCTACAAGAGACCCACTTCAGACCTAGGGACACATACAGACTGAAAGTGAGGGGATGGAAAAAGATATTCCATGCAAATGGAAATCAAAATAAAGCTGGAGTAGCAATTCTCAGATCAGACAAAATAGACTTTAAAATAAAGACTATTATAAGAGCCAAAGAAGCACACTACATAATGATCATGGGATCAAACCAAGAAGAAGATATAACAATTGTAAATATGTATGCACCCAGTATAGGAGCACCTCAATACATAAGGCAAATGCTAACAGCCATAAAAGGGGAAATCGACAGTAACAAAATCATAGTAGGGGACTTTAACACCCCACTTTCACCAGTGGAAAGATCATCCAAAATGAAAATAAATAAGGAAACATAAGCTTCAAACATAAGCTTTAAGCTTTAAAACAAAGCATTAAACAAGATAGACTTAATTGATATTTAAAGGACATTCCATCCAAAAACAACAGAATACACTCTCTTCTTATGTGCTCATGAAACATTCTCCAGAATAAATCATATCTTGGGTCACAAGTCAAGCCATGGTAAATTTAAGAAAATTGAAATCATATCAAGTATCTTTTCCGACCTCAACTCTATAAGACTAGATACCAATTACAGGAAAAAAACTGTAAAAAATACAAACACATGGAGGCTAAACAATACATTACTTAATAACCGAGAGAGCACTGAGGAAATCAAAAAATACCTAGAAACAAATGACAATGAAAACACGATGACCCAAAACCTATGGGATGCAGCAAAAGCACTTTTAAGAGAGAAGTTTATAGCAATACAATCCTACCTCAAGAAACAAGAAAAACCTCAAATAAACAACCGAACCTTACACCTAAAGCAATTAGAGAAAGAAGAACAAAAGAACCCCAAGTTAGCAGAAGGAAAGAAATCATAAAGATCAGATCAGAAATAAATGAAAAAGAAATGAAGGAAACGATAGCAAAGATCAATAAAACTAAAAGCTGGTTCTTTGAGAAGATAAACAAAATTGATAAATTATTAGCCAGACTCATCAAGAAAAAAAGGGAGAAGACTGAAATCATTAGAATTAGAAATGGAAAAGGAGAAGTAACAACTGACACTGCAGAAATACAAGTATCATGAGTGATTACTACAAGCAGCTATATGCCAATAAAATGGACAAACTGGAGAAATGGACAAATTCTTAGAAAATCACACCCTTCAGAGATTGAACCAGGAAGAAATAGAAAATATAAACAGACCAATCACAAGCACTGAAATTGAAACTGTGATTAAAAATCTTCCAACAAACAAACGCCCAGGACCAGATGGCTTCACAGGCGAATTCTATCAAACATTTAGAGAAGAGATAACACCTATCCTTCTCAACTTCCTCCAAAATATAGCAGAGGGAGGAACACTCCCAAACTCATTCTACGAGGCCACCATCACACTGGTACCAAAACCAAAGGTGTTACAAAAAAAGAAAATGACAGACCAATATCACTGATGAACACAGATGCAAAAATCCTCAACAAAATACTAGCAAACAGAATCCATCAGCACATTAAAAGGATCATACATCATGATCAAGTGGGGTTTATCCCAAGAATGCAAGGATTCTTCAGTATATGCAAATCAATCAATGTGATACACCATATTAACAAACTGAAGGAGAAAACCATATGATCATCTCATTAGATGCATAAAAATCTTTCAACAAAATTCAACACCCATTTATGATAAAAAAAAAACTCTCCAGAAAGCAGGCATAGAGGGGACTTACCTCAAGATTATAAAGGCCATATATGACAAACCCACAGGCAACATCATTTTCAATGGTGAAAAACTGAAACCATTTCCACTAAGATCAGGAACGAGAAAAGGTTGCCCACGCTCACCACTATTATTCAAAAGAGTTTTGGAAGTTTTAGCCACCACTATCAGAGACGAAAAAGAACTAAAAGGAATCTAAATCAGAAAAGAAGAAGTAAAGCTGTCACTCTTTGCAGATGACATGATATTATACATAGAGAATCCTAAAGATGCTACCAGAAAACTACTAGAGCTAATCAACGAATTTGGTAAAGTAGCAGGATACAAAATTAATGCACCGAAAGCTCTTGCCTTCCTATACATGAATGATGAAAAATCTGAAATAGAAATTAAGGAAACACTCCCATTTACCATTGCAACAAAAAGAATAAAATACCCAGGAATAAACCTCCCTAAGGAGACAAAAGACCTGTATGCAGAAAACTATAAGACACTGATGAAAGAAATTAAAGATAATACAGACAGATGGAGAGATACACCATGTTCTTGGATTGGAAGAATCAGCATTGTGAAAATGACTGTACTACCCAAAGCAATCTACAGATTCAATGCAATCCCTATCAAACTACCAATGGCATTTTTCACAGAACTAGAACAAAAAATTTCACAATTTGTGTGGAAACACAGAAGACCCTGACTAGCCAAAGCAATCTTGTGAAAGAAAAACGAAGCTCGAGGAATCAGGCTCCTGAACTTCAGACCATACTACAAAGCTACAGTAATCAAGAGAGTATGGTACTGGCACAAAAACAGAAATATAGATCAATGGAACAGGATAGAAAGCCCAGAGATAAACCCATGCAGCTAAGGTCAACTAATCTATGACAAAGGAAGCAAGGATGTACAGTAGAGAAAAGACAGTCTTTTCAATAAGTGTTGCTGGGAAAACTGGACAGCTACATGTAAAAGAATGAAATTAGAACGCTTCCTAACACCATACACAAAAATAAACTCAAAATGGATTAAAGACCTAAATGTAAGGCCAGGCACAATAAAACTCTTAGAGGAAAACATAGGCCGAATATTCTATGACATAAATCACAGCAAGATCCTTTTTGACCCACCTCCTAGAGAAATGGAAAAAAACCCCAAAAATATACAAATGGGACCTAATGAAGCTTAAAAGCTTTTTCACAGCAAAGGAAACCATAAACAAAACAAAAAGACAACCCTCAGAATAGGAGAAAATATTTTCAAATGAATCAACGGACAAGGGATTAATCTCCAAAATATGCAAGCAACTCATGCAGCTCAATATCAAAAAAAAAAAAAAAAAAACCAACCCAATCCAAAAATGAGCAGAAGACCTAAATAGACATTTCTCCAAAGAAGAGATACAGGTTGCTAACAAACACATGAAAGGATGTTCAACATCACTAATCATTAGAGAAATGCAAATCAAAACTACAATGAGGTATCACCTCACACCTGTCCGAATGGTCATCATCAAAAAGTCTACAAACAATATATTCTGGAGAGGGTATGGAGAAAAGGGAACCCTCTTGCACTGTTGGTGGGAATGTAAATTGATGCAGCCACTATGGAGAACAGTATGGAGGTTCCTTAAAAAACTAAAAACAGAACTACCCTATGAGCCAGCAATCCCACTACTGGGCATATACCCTGAGAAAACCATAATTCAAAAAGAGTCATGTACTAAAATGTTCATTGCAGCTCTATTTACAATAGCCAGGACATGGAAGCAACCTAAGTGTCCTTTGACAGATGAATGGATAAAGAAGATATGGCACAGATATACAATGGAATATTACTCAGCCATAAAAAGAAACAAAATTGAGTTATTTGTAGTGAGGTGGATGGACCTAGAGTCTGTCATACAGAGTGAAGTAAGTCAGAAAGAGAAAAATAAATACCGTATGCTAACACATATACATGGAATCTAAAAAAAAAAAGTTCTGAAGCAGGGGCAGGACAGGAATAAAGATGCAGACTTTGATAATGGACTTGAGGACACAGGGAGGGGCAAGGGTAATCTGAGATGAAATGAGAGAGTGGCATGGACATATATACACTACTAAATGTAAAATAGATAGCTAGTGGGAAGCAGCCACATAGCACAGGGAGATCAGCTCAGTGCTTGTTGACCACCTAGAGGGGTGGGATAGGGAGGGTGGGAGGGAAGCTCAAGGGGGAGAGGATAGGGGGATAATGTATACATACAGCTGATTCACTTCGTTATACAGCAGCAACTAACAGCAATGTAAAGCAATTATACTCCAATAATGATGCTTAAAAAAACGTATTACAAAGGACGTGAGGAAATACAACCAGTAGATATGAGCCTCCCTCAGGAAGATGCTGGGTCTGCCATCTTCCATGCACCTGGGACTAGCTTAGCCTGGAATCAACCAGCTTATGTCTCTATTCAATGGAGCAATTTCTTCTTTCCTGCATCGTGGCATAGAAAGAGACAAATGAGCTAGATAGTCAGGATTCCAAACTGCAGCCCATATTTTTAAGGCCTGTTTTTTCACACCAACATTCCTGATTTTTTTTAAGGACTATTAAAGCTAGAAGGGAATTTAGCGATGAGTGACTGAAATCCTTTCGGATTCCAAAAGAGAAAGTAGAGCCCCAGAGAGAAGGAGTGACTAGCCCAAGCTCATCAAATTCAACCCAGGTTTCCTGGCTGCTAGTTCTCTCCTGTGCTTTGAACTATATGACATTTCTGCCAGCCAGCCTTTCCCAGACTGTGTCAAGGACAGAGCAAGCAACCCAAGTCCTGAAGAGTTCCCTGCTCTGCCCAGTATGCCACCGCAAGTTTTTGGCTCTGCCTGAGCCTGTGACATTTAACCACAGACCTTACTTGGAACCCCTGGAAAAAAGACAACTACCTGACTGCTTCATGATTTAAATAGCCGAATAATGCCAAATTGAATTTCTGGTGACACAGTAAGTGGTAACTTAGGACTACAAGCCAAGAAAACATTTTTCCACTGATAGCCAATTAAAGGAATTAAGGCAAAGTTTAAATTTGGAAGCTGGAGGAGTAATTTGTTAATCTTGAACTTTTTCTTCAGCTTGGCTTGGGCTTTCTAGATGATAAATAAAAGGTTTAAGAATGTCAGTTCTGTTCATTTAGTTTACCCCAAAGCAAAGACCTTTTTCGTGTGTGCTGTTCCTAAAATTTTTCTTTCTTTTCTTGGTGTGTACCTGATATATGTACTTCTAACTGGCTTCCCTTGTAAAAGCATGACTTTCCCATTATTTAAGATTTAATGATGGCAATAATCTTTTGAATTTATAGATCAGCCAGATTGCAGAACACCTCAGGTGTATATTCTTTTTTAAATTAATTGATTAATTAATTAATTTAGGCCATGCTGTGTGGCATGCAGGATCTTAGTTCCCTGACCAAAGATCAAACCCTTGCCCCCTGCATTGGAAGCACAGTGTCTTAGCCACGGGACCACCAGGGAAGTCCCCTCAGGTGTATATTCTTATTTGTCCTGTACATATACTTGTGAAAGAAGGAGAGTTTGGAATTTGTACCTTTCTGCCAAATATGAGGAAACCAAAGGGTGAAGTCGGTTAGGTAGGAAGTCAAGGACACAAGGCTAGAACCTGGATCATTTTTGTCTCTGAACACAGTGTTTTTCTCAACTAGTGGGTCAGGTCTCTTATGAAGCGATCCAGTGGAGAGCAAGTGAAAATTGCTGCTAGAGGGGATCAAAGTAGTTTAGAAGTTAGGGAGCCAAACAACAAAGCAAACAATCAAAGAAAAAAATCCATCAGATACTAAGGAACCATATCAAAAAGTTAGCTTGATGTCTGGAGACTCCAGGAGACTTACAAATAAAGTCCAAAGGTCAAAGTTCAAGGTTATAGAAAGGAAACCCTTAAAATAAAGCCAGGAAATAGAGTGCAAGGATTGTGATTCTCTGCCTTTCACAGCCCTGATGAAAGAACTCTGCACATTGTGAGAGTTGGAGTTATTGTTGCCTCATGCTGGAGACCCTGAACAGATAGAGAGTAAAGCTGTGTCCATATGACTAAACCCATTCAAAATAGTTGTATTGTTTCTACCATGAGAAGAAGGGCTAGCACATAGAAATGGACTTAGAAAATCTAGAAATTTGGAATTGCCTACAAAAATAAAGTAGCTGAACACAAGAGGCTGGCATTAGCTTGGGGTGGAAGGATGACGGAAGGAGAGAGAGAGAGTAGCTGTGTCCAATTTGTGTTATTTGGGGATCAGCCATGGCATTCTGGGCTCAGTTCTGATGGGGAGTAGAGGGGAATATAAGGACTTTATTAAACTTTCCTAAGGTGGGGTTGCATCAGAAATGCCCTCCCCACCTCCCACCAAATGTTAATTAATGTTATTTGAGACCTTTCCAAAACTGGGAGGACTGGAAATCTTCCTGGGGCTCCTGGAGTCCAGAGGCCAATTTCTTTGTAGTATATACCTCTCTCTGACTCCAGGAAGCTGGCTTCTACTGCTTCCCAGATTGTATGAGGTTAATGTGTCTTGAACAGTTCAGTAGAAATACAACACGGGGGCCCCACTGTTAATATCAGCAGTGTGAAGATGGCTGGGAACTATAGTGACAGGGGTAGAGAAGGGGCTTCCCAGTTACAACAGTTCCCAGCTTGGCAATGAAAGCCGTGAGCCCTGGTGGGTCCCAAGTGTAATTGGTTTGGCATCTCCTATACTCTTAGTATTTATTTCCTGACATAAGAAGCGATCTGATGAACCTCACAGACAGAAGGGTAAGCAAAATAAGCCAGATACAATAAAGTACATGTTTATGATTCTACTTATATGGCATTCAAATTTAAGCAAAACTAATCTATGATGATAGAAATAACAACAATGGTTGCCTCTGAGGGTGGGGATTGACTGGGTGTGGGACATCAAGATCTGAGTGGTGATTATAGGGGTGTATACATTTGTCAAACTCATGGAGCTGTACACTTAAGACTAATAATGCATCTTAGTGTATGTAAGTTAACTCTCAATAAAAAAAAAAAGAGAACATTTCAAAAGCAATGATCTCTTCATGGACAACCAGCTCGTCTATCAAGAGCATTTGCCTATGCTTCCCCAGTGACATGACTGGCTGCCAGGCAATAGTGTATATGGGTTCAGGCTTTGGGGTGAACAGATCTAGGGTGAAATCCAGCTTTGACACTTATAGGCAGTATGACTTGAGACTCTAGTTTCTCATCTGTAAAATGAGGGTCATAATAATAGTACCTATCTCTCAGGTTTGTCTATCATGAGGCTTAAATGAGATACTGTATACCACTTACTGGTGTTTCATCAGCCTTAGTTAGATATTCTTGCTGTAGTGACCAGATGCATAGTAGTTCTCCACTTTAATTTAAAAAAAAAAGAAAAAAAAACATACTAAGGCCCTATTTCCAGAACTTCTGATTGCATTGGTCTGGAGTGGGCCCCCAGATTCAGTATTTTTAAAAAGCTACTCAGTTGATTCTTAAGTGTAGCTGTTACTGAACTCAAGTTCATGTGCACAATGCACAGTGAAGCCAAACAAACTGAAACATTGGGTTTTGAGCAGAGAAAATTTATTGCAGGGCCAAGCAAGGAGAACAGGTGGGTCATGCTCAAAAAACCCAAACTCCTCAATGGCTTTTGGGGAGAAGTTTTTAATAGGCAAAATTTGAGGTGAGGACCGCAGGGTATGTGACTTTCTTCTGATTGGTTGGTGGTGAGGTAACAGGGTGGTGCTCCAGGAATCTTGTGCTCAGCCTGAAGTTACCATCCTCCACCTGGGTGGGGGGCCTTAGTTCCTGCACAAGAGCTCGAAGATATTGTCATGTGTATCCCTTGGGGAGGAGCCAGGAGGCTGCACTATAGTTTCTTGATTGTTCCTCTTTAGTTTCTGCATCCCCTCCCTTCACTGATTAGCAACTATTTAAATCTGCCCTTTGGTATTCATGAAGGTCTAGGAGGCTGAAGACTTTTTCCTGCAAACAAGAAACAGGGAACACGGAAAGGCTTCTGTACCTTGGAGAGCCCCACAGGGTCCTGCTTGGTTTCATGGACAGAGCTGACAACCACTGGCCTAGATTCATTCACAGCTCCAATTAAACACCACCACTTCCTCCATGAAGAACTTCCTGTCAATTCCTGCTCTAGATGTTTTCTCTCTTCTCTGAATTTTTTTCAAAACTGAGGTATAACTGGTATGTGGTAAAGTGCAAAACTCTCAAGTTTGGGGGTCTATGAATGTTCACATATGTGTGCACCCATGTAACAGCACCCAGATCAAGAAACAAGCATTGCCTACACTCTGGAAGACTTCCTTCACCTTCCCTGTCAGTGCCCCCCAAGAAGAACTGCTGTAGGAGAGGAAAAATAACGTTCCCTCTCCCCTTCTAGGTTCCTGTCTGAGATTCCCTTGCAATAAGACAGATCAACAGGAGAAAAACAAACAGACATTTAATAACATGTATACCTCCTGTATATGTTTCTGGACTGAACTTTGGGTCTGCTCACCCACTGCACAGCAAAGCCAATTTACTGACACCAGGTTGTGAAGGAAAGTCCAGCTTTTATTGCAGGCAACAAGCAAGGAGTATGGGTGGCTCATGCTCAAAAGACCTGAACTGCCCAAAGGCTTTCAGAGAAGGGATTTTAAGGAAAGGGTTGCCTCAAAGGCAACATTTGAGGGGAAGGCTGCAGGATGCATGACTTTCTTCTGATTGGTTGGTGATGAGATAACAGGGTGATGTTTCTGGAATCTTAATCATCAACCTTCTGGTTCCAACCAGTCTGGGGTCTATGTGCTTGTATTCAGTAAGTAGTCACCATCCTCCACCTGAGTGTGTGTGTGTGTGTGTGTGTGTGTGTCTTAGTTCCTGCAGAAAACTCAAAGATATATGTCAGATTGTTATGTATATCTCTTGAGGAGGAACTAGGACTCTGTTTTATCACTGAACTATTGTCATTACTTTTCTTGTTTACCTGCTTTTTCTTTGTTTCTGCATTCCCTCACTGAAACCGAGCAGGACCCTTTGAGGCCCTCCTGGGTACAAATCCTTTCTGTGTCTCCCATTTCTTATTTGTTGGTAAAAGACTTCAGCCTTTATAACTTCCCTGAGTACCAAAGGGCAGGTTTAAACAGTTGCTAATCAGAGAAGTAAGGGAATGTATAAACAAAGGAGGAGCAATTAAGGAACAATAGTGCAGGGTCCTTGTTCCTCCTCAAGGAACATACATAACAATATCTTTGCGTTTGAGTTCTTCTGCAGGAACTAAGGCCCCCCCGCCCAGGTGGAGGATGGTAACTTCAGGCTGAGCACAAGATTTCTGGAGCACCACCCTGTTACTTCACCACCAACCAATCTAGAAGAAAGCCACACACCCTGCAGCCCTCACCCCAAATTTTGCCTATTAAGAACTTCTCCCCAAGAATCTTCAGGGAGTTTGAGTTTTTTTGAGCATGAGCCACCTGTTCTCCTTGCTTGGCCCTGCAATAAACCTTTCTCTGCTCCAAACTCTGACATTTCTGTTTGTTTGGCCTCACTGTGTGCTGGGCGCATGAACTTGTTAGTAACTGCTTGAGTCTGCTCTTTGGAACTCAGGGAAGGCCTAGGAGACTAAAGTCCTTTTCTACAAACAAGAAATGGGGCCACGGAGGGACTTTTGTACTGGGGAGGGCCCCGCAGGGTCCTGCTCAGTTTCAGTCCCCCCATTTCTTTGATACTCCTCAATCCTGAGGGGAACAGGGGGCAGGACAGGAAAGGGAATAAAGTTTTGGATAGAAAGGATAATCATAAACTCAGCATGGAAACAGTTTTAGGGAGACTCAGTTTTGTATACAGTACATGGGAGAGACCCAGGAAAACTGAGTAACTCCCTGAAAGGGCACAAGCCACCACCTTAACTACCATCTTATAAAGACAAGTGATGTTGAGGGTGGAGGGAGCCAGCTATTCAAGGTGAGTGACCAGGAAAACCACAGTAAACAAGGGTAAAGTTGTTATGCAGATTTAAATTGTAGCCTCCTCTGCTGATAAGAGTTTCTAGAGAGCTTCTAGAGTTTTCTTCTCTTCCTTGGACAGAGAGGGAGACACACTTAAAAATGGAGATTTCCCTTATAAATGTAAATATCTCTTACAAAAGGGTAAGTTCTCCTATGTCAGCTGTTTCTTAAAAATAATCAGTCTACAATAATCCTTATGCCAACTAGGCATATTCTGGGGTGACAGATTCTGGTCCCCTTTACCGCTGTGAGTTTTTCCTGGTGTTGAACTACTGAATTCTTACCCTCATTGCCTGTGCAGCTCACTTGAAATATGCAAGATTTGCTCTGGTGGCAGCAGCTCTTACCTGCTTGGTTTGTATTTATACCTCCCTCCTGTATTGTTATCCAGGCTTCTTTGTTTATTTGTCATGTCTCCCTAGCTAGATCTTAAGCTCCTTGAAGGCAGAGATGGCCTACAAGTCTAGGATATTACTATGCAATATGTAATTTTGTAGTAGAGGCTCAGTAAATATTTGTGGAATGAACGTTAGTGTTGAATGAATGAGCGGGAAAAAAGAAGCAGTAACCAGATAGTCAGATCAAGACAAAGGCTTCTCTCTTCCTTCTCCCCCATACACACAGTTTATTTTTACTGATAACATTTTATATAATATGGGGATTGTGCATTGTTTTTTGCTTGTGGGCGATCATGCACGCATTCGACTTTCAGGTTAGGTTGTGCGTAGAAGGACAGGAGTGGATTCAAAGAATATGAACTGCAGGAGGAGAAAGGGTCAGATGGCCAAGTCAATGAGTAAGCTTGCTCTGGCCCGTGCTGTTGAACCCCCAATTCTAGCCCTCGCTCTGCCACAAACTTGTGTGATCTTAGGCAAGTCACTACACCTTTCTGAGCTGCTCGTCCGTGGTATGACAGAGGTAATAATTGGACTCTTTGCATTCCATAGGAGGTCAGCTGAGTTTATAGCTGGGAAGGTACTTTGGACAAAAGAATTTAGGGTACCGTCTCAACAGGCAGAAAGGTGGCTAGGATCACCAAGCCAGTTAGATCAGATTTCTGCCTTAAGGTTCAAACATGACTTGGATGAAAGGCAGCAAGGCTGAGTTCCCAGAATCATAGAATCTTAGAGCCGACAGGCATCTTAGAAACCATTCCAGTCCACCCCACTCATTTTACCTGAGTACATGGAGTCACGGAGAGATGACTTTCCCCAAGGTCCCAGTTCCCTTTTCACTGCGCTTCAAGGTTCTACTTAAAAAACCAAGTTCATGTGCTCTTGTTACGGTTTGGAGACAAGAAGCCAATGGCCTGTTGTCCCAGCAAGGAAATGATCAGGACATTTGTCTGGAGCTTATGAGTTTCCAAAATCTGACCCACCATTTCAGCTCAATCATTGTTTGCCTTTTACCTATGGGGACAACACTCCCCCAGTGTCTGTGCGTAGCGCCTACTATGTTTGCCACTCTGCTAGGTGCTGAGGGGGGTTTAGAAAAGATGAAGACCCATCCCTGCTGTCAAAGATCTGAGTGTGGGAGACAGAACTAACAATGAGAGAACAATGGAAGGCAGTATGTGATTCAGAATAAAATGAGTAGTGCAGGCAATAACTGCTGCTGAAGTTCAGAGGAGGGAGAGAGCTCTGGGAGCTGGAGGTGGGGGGTAGGGAGAGTGCAATTTCACGTGGGCTTTGAAGGCTGGGTAGGATTGTTTATGCAGATGTAGGGGAGGGCACTGAATGTGAGTGTGTCTGCACCCATGCAGGCCTGCCAGCGCAGATGCAGACCTGGATGAGGATAACTAACGAATAGCATTTATCGAGCACTTCTTATGCACCAGATACTACATAATGTGCTGCATAATTCAACTCATTTTAAACGTGCATAATCCTAGGAATTAGATAATAGATCACTGATAACCCTTCGGTTGAGAGGTGGAAACTGAGGCCCAGAGAGGTAAATTGCCCAAGGTGACATAGCAAGTAAATGGCATACTTAGAATGAGAATCCTGGTCGTCAAAACACTTGGCTATTCTACACTTGGCAAGAGAGGAATTTGTACCTCAGGTGAGGAAGTTGGCCTGGCTACAGTCACTAAAGACAGTCATCTTGCAAACACAGGACCCTCTAGGCCAGATTCCCAAGGAAGTTCTGCATGGATTAATGAAGCCTTTTGCTGAGTGCTATAACCTCATTCTTACTTCCTTGAAGATAGGAACTTGAGGTCTCAGGCTGCAGTCATTGCCAGGAGCTCCACAGCTTTATCCTTAATGTTATGGAGCAGAGGATTTAACAAAACACCTACACTGAGCCGCTGAGTCAATCCTCATTTGTTGTTGTTCTTTATTAATTAGCACCTGAAGAGCATCAGGTCTATGGCTGGTGCCGTACAAAGCTTGGAATTAGACAAGGTTACCTGGCTCTGAGGCTACGTGGGGAAAACCAGACTTGGAAGGGATGGGAGGACAGTGGCCTGATAATACAGTAGATTGTATTTTATGTTTTGAGTCTGGCTTGCAGCCAACACCAGAAAGTGTTTCCCAGGCGAGGTGCCTAACTGTGCTTTTCTGGATATTCTCTTTTTTTGAGTTTTCAATAAATATTAAACCAACACGAGGTAGATTCTTAAAAGATCTTTTTCCCGTTTCCTTGCCCAAAGAAAAGCAAACCACAGTCTATGGGTAGGAAGCAGCAGGGAAGAGGGGCTCCTGTTTCAATCAGCAGCCCTTATCCAGTTCTGGGGCCCCTGCACACCCACACCGTCCTGGCAGGCCTTTCCGTGGCAGGTCTCTCAGCCAAGTGCAGGTTGGGAAACAGCTGCTCCGTCGCAGAGAGGGAGGAGGGAAAGAGGTCAGGGGAAGCTTCTTTTCCTCCAGCTAGAATACGATTGAGCTCGAAGGCGTGGCAGGAGAAAGGGGAGACAGAGGGCCTGGAGAGGGAGTGGCAGCGGTGGGCCGTGTGTCCGGAGGTTAGAAGGAGAAACGCTGGAGCGGAGCACGAGGGGGAAGGGCCGGGCAAAGTAGAAAAAGAAGCCTCGTCCTAGTACTGGAGAGTAGGGCTGTGGCTAGAAAGGTGGGAGAAGACGCCTTCCTGGCTCCGCCCGAGTCTGCTATTTCAGGGCGGACTGGAGGAGAGGCGAACAGTAGAAGGTCACACCCAGCAGACCCCCCCAAAGCCAAGCTTAACCAGCTGCTCATCACTAGACAGGCTCATCCATTCCCCCAAGAACTTAGCGAGGGCCGGCTAGGCGCCTACTAGGTGCCCGGTGTACAAAGAAATGCCCTGGAGAACCGGGTCGCAGGAGGTGGAGTCGGTCCAAACGGCTTCGCGGAGGAGGCGAATTCCGTAGACGGTGGTGAAAGAAGGTGGCCGTGCACGCGTGCAGGCTCGGCGAGTGCCGGACGCGAGGCAGGCCGGGGAGGAGGGGAAGGAGGCGGGGATTGAGCCCGGGGGAGGGAGGGGAGGGAGAGGCGCAAAGAGGGAGGGTGGGAGGTGTGAAGGGTGGGAGCGGCAGGGGGAACGAGGGAGGCGGGAGAGGGGAGGAGGCGAGGCGGGGTGGCCGCGGCCCGAGGGGCCGAGCCGAAGCGGAGGGGGCGGCGGCGGCGGCGGCGGCGGCGGCGGCGGCGGCGGCGGCGAGGGGGAGGAGAGAGGGAGGGGAAGAAGGAGGAAGCAAGCGCGGCGGCTGCAGGGGGAGGAAGACGGGGAGGAGGAGCCGTGCGCGGCAGCCGCGGCAGCCGCCGGGGGAGCCGAGTGCCAGGGCGCGGGGAGCGCGGGGATCCAAGCGGGTGCCCAGCTGGAGCCGCAGGCCGACTGCCGGTGAGTGGAGCCCCGAAGGGCGCGGCTGTCAGTCCCTGGGGCCGGGCGGGAGGCACGGGAAGATGCGGCGCCGGGATGGAGGGAGGGGGCCGGCTGGAGCCCAGCCCCCGGCTGGCCCGGCCTCCCGCCCGCCTTCCCTCCCTCCCTTCCTCCCTCCCTCCCGGCTTCCTCCCGCCGCTGCCCGCGTGAAGGGGGCAGGTCCCGGGCGGGCCGCGGGCTGGGGGAGGTGCTGCCCGGAGGGCGGGCGTCTGGGCCGGGGGGTGGAGCTGGGGGCTCGGGGGTGTACCCGGGGGCGGGAGGCTGGACAGGGACGGCTCTAAATTGGCTCGGAGGGGCCAGTCGGCGGCGAAGTTGCTCGCTGCGGGCAGAGACGGCCACGCGGTTGCAGGAGTAAGCGATCCCCCTGTGGCGAGTGCTTGAGACGAGGAGTCCGGCGTCCCCGCCAGCCCCGTCGCCCTCCCCGCCTGCCCGGCCCCGCCAGCTCCCCTCCTGGCCTCCGCGTGTCCCCTCGCCGTCGCCCCCGGTTCGCTCCCGCCGCGCTGCCGGGTCCCCTCGGCCCTCTCCCTGACCCTCCCGGCCTCCGACTTCCCCTGACCCCTGCTTGCTTCGCCACTGCCCCTGTTCTCCTTTTCTTCCCTCGCTAGTTACCCCTCCCCGCCTCGTAAATTCCCGATGCAATTGCCTCTTTGAGACCTTTTTTTTTTTCCTCTCCTTCCTTTTAGATTGGCCAACGGCTCGTTTCCACCCTGCCTCGTTGGTGGCCACTGGAGAAGCGCGGGGGGCTCCCCAGACAGCCGTGGGGAGAAGTTAGAGCCAGCACTTTGCCCCGGGCCTCGCGTGTAGCTTCCCGTCCCCTGCTCTAGGTGCCCTGGTGTCCGGAGGGGGGTGCGGGTGCGGGGGTGTGCCCTCCGTACATGTCCCACCACCCGGGCCACCCTCTGGGCTTGTGTTCCATCTCGCTCTTGCTTCCTGCACGGTGGTCGAGGGGAACCACTTTGCATCATGTCCCGGTATAGCTACCAAAGTCTCCTGGACTGGCTCTATGGGGGCGTGGACCCCAGCTTTGCAGGCAATGGGGGCCCCGACTGTGCTGCCTTCCTCTCTTGGCAGCAGCGGCTGCTGGAAAGTGTGGTGGTCCTGACCCTGGCCCTGTTGGAGATCCTGGTGGCCCTGCGGCACATCCTGAGGCAGACGAAGGAGGACGGTAGGGGTGGCCGTGGCTGCCAGCCAGAGCAGGTGACCCAGCGGCCAGAGGAAGGCAAAGAGAGCCTGAGCAAGAATCTGCTCTTAGTAGCCCTGTGCCTGACCTTCGGGGTGGAGGTGGGCTTTAAGTTCGCCACCAAGACCGTCATCTACCTGCTCAACCCCTGTCACCTGGTCACCATGATGCATGTGAGTCTGTTGACTTCCCCCCCACCCCACCCCGGGCAGCCTCAGCCATCAGAGTCATTTGTGTGCTCAGGACACTTGGCAGTGTAGAGCAACTCATCCCTGCGGGAAGTGGGACCCTCACAAATGATTTTCCAACGAGGCAGTTTGTGTGCGGATTTCAGATGTGGCTCTCTTCTACCTTTGCACAATGCGTCAGCTCCACGGTGGAGGTGGGCACTAGGAAAGACTAGCACTCAGGCCACGACCCCTCCCCTCCCAGGCCTGCCCTGGTCTTTCACAAGCAGGAAGTCCAGCCCCAGCCAGGTGCCCTTTCTGAATCACCTGTGGGGGACCATGGCCCAGTCCCCCATTACCTCTGCCACAGTTAATTTCCCAGAGGCCTGGTGACATTCTTTTCTGGAGGTGGTCGCATAAGGTTACTGGTCTCCACTGTCGTACTTTGGGGAAATCCTTTTACGGGTTTCTCTTAATGACTCTTTCATTTGGGAGTTTACGCTCTTAGGGTGAGGTCTGCCTTTGAGTTCTGCGGTGTTGGAGCGGCACCAAGCTCCTACTAACTGCACTCTGAAGCCGACCCCAGGCAGACTCATGAACTTTTCTCTGTCCATGGTGAGAGGGTATTTATTTCCTGCAGACCTCTCCATCTTACCACTTTTATTCTCTGTCCTGAGGTCACGGTCCAGGGGTGCCCAGGCAGCTGATTTCTTTACCTCCCATTAGCGGCGCTAAGAAAAACAAATGAGATTGAAAAGGAAAGTTGCCAGATGCATAAAAATAATCTGGGTGAGGACTAAGAGCGAGACTGCCTTTCTGTACTCAGCCTGTGTAGAGAGATGTTCTAAAACTATAAAATCATGGAGGAGGAGGAAGAGGAGAAAGGGGAAAAAAATCTTTTTTAGATTTCAGGCTGTGGAAAACCTGGTGTGTTTTATCCAGGGACGGTTTTGAAACCTGTCATTAGCATCTTCATTGCTTTTATATTTGTAGAAGGTTATTCTCAGGAGCCTTGTGATAACCCTGTGTGGGGCAGGAGGTCGAGATGCTTATCTCCGTTTTAAAGGCCTGGTGGAGCCCAAGGATGGGAGGTCGCTCGCCTGCAGCCAAAAGATGAATTAGCTTTCCGGGTTGGAAAGGTAATCCACCCTCTTTGGGGCTGAGGAATGGCAGGGCAGTCTCTGGGGAGAAGCCCATGCTGATCGGCATGGCACCGCCTACTTGTGGCTGGCATGCTTGCTAGCTCTGTGTTCTAGGACTCCTTTGATGGCAGGTTCCTGGCCTCAGTTTCCCAGTCTGTAAAATGTGAATGACCACAAACCCCTTCCAGTCTTGCAGATGTGGCAAGGAGGTGTAGACAACTTTGGAATAAAGCATCTGTTATGGATGGGGTGGCTATAAGCATCCAGCAGGGTTGGAGTGGGTAGCATTTTCCAAAGAGGACTTCTTGGGAAGTGATGCCATTCACAGGAAACCCAGGGCTCTCCCAGCTAGACCTTCTGTGTAAATTTGAGCCCGTCCTCTTTCTTTCTTTTTTTTGATGAATGGGCTTTTTGTTAATGAAAGGAAACAACGCATCTCAGCCGCTGCTATGTGAGGCTCTTGGGACAGGAGAGCTTTTTTTTGGATGGCAGGTGGTGAGGGTCAGAGGGTGCCTTTTCTACAAAGGGGTCTTGAGGCCTCTGACAACCACATACGTAGAAGGTCAACAAAGAACTAAATTCAGCCTGACTGGGGCTGCTGCTGGTGTGATTACATCAAACCTGGCAGCACCACGTTTTTTTTTAAATAAAGTTATTTATTTATTTAGGGCTGTGTTGGGTCTTCGTTGCTGCGCATGGGCTTTCCTCTAGCTGCGGCGAGCGGGGGCTACTCTTCGTTGCAGTGCGCGGGCTTCTCACTGCGGTGGCTTCTCTTGTTGTGGAGCACGGGCTCTAGGCGCGCAGGCTTCAGTAGCTGTGGCACGCGGGCTCAGTAGTTGTGGCTCATGGGCTCTAGAGTGCAGGCTCAGTAGTTGTGGTGCACGGGCTTAGTTGCTCCACGGCATGTGGGATCTTCCCAGACCAGGTCTCGAACCTGTGTCCCCGGCATTGGCAGGCGAATTCTTAACCACTGTGCCACCAGGGAAGGACAGCACCACGGTTTTTTTTTTTTTTTTTTTTTTGTGGTACGCGGGCCTCTCACTGTTGTGGCCTCTCCCGTTACGGAGCACAGGCTCCGGATGCGCAGGCTCAGCAGCCATGGCTCACGGGCCCAGCCGCTCCGCGGCATATGGGATCCTCCCAGACTGGGGCACGAACCCGTATCCCCTGCATCGGCAGGCGGACTCTCAACCACTGCGCCACCAGGGAGGCCCAGCACCACGGTTTTTAGTGCAGAGGGCTTTAGAGGCTTTTAGAAGACGCTGGAGACTTCGTTCTGGCATTAATTAGTTGTGTGACTTTGGGGAAGGTACTTTTCCTGGGTCTCAGTTCTCCCAGCTGCAAAACGAGGCAGAGTTGCATTCCTAGCTCTTGACAGCCTGTGTTCTGTGATTCTTTTCTCCATAAGCAGAGTCCGGGGATGCCACAGAGAGCTATTCTAGAAATGCTTTTGGCCTCCTTTACGATTTCAGGTGGCCTTGTTCATCTTCTCATCTTCGTTCATCTTTTGCTTCCTGTGTCTTCCCTGTAAAGTACACATGACCAGGCCACCCTTAGGGACACACGTAGATGACGTTGGCACTCGGGGCTGACAGCTGCAGAGAGATAGATGTTTGGGGAACTAGGGACTGATTCCTGTTACTTGTGCTTTTGCTGTTGTCCTCTGCTTAGCTTAAACTCTGAAGCTAGAGGGTGGGGAGAAAGAACAGAGTCAGGCTGAGGAATTCTTGAGCCAGAGCAGGATTGTACTGCTTTGTCCTTTACTCCTAAGTCACTGCTTTCTGTCATTTAAATAGTAACTTCCGGCCTAGTGGGGGACTTAGCCTGTGATGAATCCAACATTCTATACCTTACCTGTGGCTCTTCCTGGGAAGCAGAGACGTATGGATTTTTAAAAGTTCATGTGAGTCCTTAAAAGAAATTTAACAACAGATGGTTGGAAACACTTTTCTGACTCGGTTACAGCAATGACTAATGATAGTAAGTATGGTTAGTAATACTTTACATTTATCTAGCTCTTAACTGTTTATGAGACACTTTCACATGCATTATCTTCTTTAGGGTTATGCTAGATAAGCTTGAGCCTGGAGAGAGGTTGTTAAAATGTTTCCTGTGACTGTGTGTATTCCACAGGGGAGATGTTGAGTACAAAGAAATGCTTTGGCAAGTGAATTAGCTGAGTTAGGCCATATTATGGCAGTGAATTCTGTGGAGTTCAGAGGTCCCAATAAGGAAAGGGAGACATTAGCTGAAATGAAAGCGGGAGCTTAGCAGAGACATTTCTGATGTGTGTCTCTCAACAGGCCGACTCAATTATGGCTTTATAGAAAGGCCTTGTTCCTCAGAGCCAGTGTAAGTTTGTAACAAGGACAGTATTGCTTTAGGCCAGGAAATGGAAGAGTTGGAGGGAAAGTGGTTAGTCTCCTTATCTCCCATTTTTCAGTCTGTAAAATATTTATTTCCAAGGCCTTGTTACACAGACCCTCATCATAGCCATGCTGCCTTTGGGTCACCGCCAGCTTTAGAAGCATAAGGAAGGGCAGTTCTTGTATCTGAGGTCTGTTCTGGATTAATATTCCTGCTGTCTGGTTTCTTTTTGGCCTCATCTGATACCTCAAGGGCCCTGGAACCGGGGTCTGGAGGAGGTTTGTATGATTACAGCAGCACCTTCTCACATCTGAACTCAAGCCGGTGATGCTTGAGCGTTCTCGGGATCAGCAAGCACCAGGATTAACGCACTGTTATTAAACCCCTTGCTGAATATCAGTGGTGTTTACCCATTGCACCAGTAAGTATTTCTTCAAGTGTGGCTAGTCCCCTTGTGCATATTATTTTGGCAGGTATGGGTTACAGGGAATGAATTTACTGACTGATTATGCTGTTTACCAAAAAAATCACCCAGCAAGTTAGTGGCAGAGGTGGCTTTAGAACCAAGCTGCCACAGTGGGAATTGGGGCTTTAGCAGGAAGAGATTCTCATAGCTATTTAAGTCCGAAAATCTACAAGTTCTTAGCAGAAGGGTTAAAATGCCAGACAGTTTGACTGATTGTGTCCATAAAGACTGGTGGCCTTTTATCTCCTTTGCATCCAGTTATATTGTCTCTGTCTTAGGAACTTAACGAAAAGATCAAATTTTGGATGTCTTGTCTAATTGTCCACTTCCGGTTGGTTCTGTATGTGTCTGTGTCAATATCTCCTTATTGGGCGCTGAACTGAGTGGGGCACAGCATATGGTGTTTAACCCTCCGTGTCTCTGTGCATAAGGCAGGCTGGATCTCAGCTGGACATTTGCCAAATAATAATTGATGCTATTGACCCCGGAGCACCAAGCCTCTGGTTTTTAGCCTGTAATACCTAGTGAGCCCCATCCTTTTTTCAGAGTTGCCATTGCTATTTTATTTTTCTGTCTTTACGATATATTAGAAGGCTGACTTCCACCAAATATGGCTAACCTGCTTTTGGCTCACTGTTTATTTTCCTACTTCTTCCCTCTTTGCTGAAAGCGTAGAATGGCACATATTCAAAATGGCCCTGAGCTTTTCGTGACACCTTTTGGAGCTCACGGAATATACACGGGTGTATTCCATTTGCTCTGTGATGGATTTGTTTTATAGAAAACCTGATAAATATGAGAACTAGGCTTTTTGTCCCCCGCCTCCTTGACTTCAGACCAACCACACCTCCTCATCCCCATCTGTTGTCTGGAGTGCTGATAACTGCTCCTGCTTGCAACTGACGTTGGTGGGGAATGGGTACAATGAGGGATCCAGCCATCTGCTGACGGGTTATCAGATGGACTGTGTCCTGTGTCATCAGTCCAGGGGGACACAAGGGGATAATGTTTATATGGGCCCCAGCGGTGAGGCATGACATTCCTTTTTAGTTTGTTGTATTTTTCCCCCAAGGAAATTTGCAGAGAATTTTTCCATCTTTCATAATTACAGTCTTTGGGGGGGGGTGTCCATTATAAAGGGAAGTGGTGTGGATTGGTGGATTAAACAACCCACAGACAGCCCTGGGATTTAAAATTATGATGCTAGTTTTGCTCGTGGCTTGCCAGGGAACCTGAGCAAATTATTTAACCTTTTCCTAACTCCATCTTCTTCATGAAACGGGCCACATGGAAACAAAGCATTTTAATCCTCTGAATAACTCTGTGGTCACTTAAACAGAGATTCCAGGTACAGGTGATCAGAGCTGGACGATGACAAATAGATTTTTACCTCCGGCTCAGAAACTGACAAACCTCAACACCTTTTCACCTTTCTTGATAGCTATTAGAATCCATTCCTCTAATCATTTCTGCTGCTTTTCTCTGGATCCTTGCCCGTGCCTGCATACCCTTCTCATGCACAGCCTATAAAACTGGGTGCTGTGACCAGAGGTCCAGCCTACACCCAGCAGAGGGGAAAGCTTTCCTTCTCAGCCTTTTCTCACCATGCACTTGTTAATACAACCCAGCGTGGAGCTTGCTATTAAGTAACAGTATGTGGCTGGCTCCTACTTGGGGTGATCCACAGGATCCCTGGATTTTTGTCCCTTTGCCATAGATGTGTCTCCCTCATCGCTTTCTTCGTGGGATCTGTCGTGAGTTCCTCCCCTCTGCACCCCTGAAGAGTCTCCTCTGTGAAACTTTCCTGTTGACCTTGACTCCACAGTTATTCCACTCATTCCAGTAACAGTTTTTGTCCTCTTTTCCTGACCCTCTGAATATTCCTCAGACTATTTGGCTCTTTAACATATGCCTTTGTATACATGTAGGTAATTCAGTGAGTGTTCGACTGGGTTGCTTGTTTTTGCATGTTTGTTCATTCTCCACCATTAGTGTAAACACTTTTCTTTAAGGAAAGGAGTAGTGTTTTGTTTTGTTTTGTTTCTTCCCTCTGTAACTCCCTGCAGAGCTTAATACAATACATGCACATTAATTTTTTAATGTGTGCCTGGATAATGCTGGCTGACTGACTGACTGACAGAGCTGACTGTTTTCTTCCGCTTTTTCATTTTCCCTCTGGTGGTTCTGTCTGTGTTCCCTTGAGGTCTCCTGGGCACTGTTCCTATGTCTCCTGTACCCATTAAGAGAATCTCCTGTCTGTTTTTTGAAATAGCCAGAGGAGAGAGGTGGTTTTGCCTCCAGCTCACACATCTTTTGGTTCCATCACAAAGAGCTGGTCATTAGGAACTGCAGCCCATTCTCTGCCCCAAGTATCTGCTCCCTTTCATTGCTGTGAGGAAATTACGCTGTTGGATCTTGGTCTGAAATCCCTCAGTTCGACATCTGGAAGTGTCTACTTTCTTCTTTTCCTTCTTTAATATCAGACACATTAAAAAAACGTTATTAGTCTGGTGACTCACTTTCCATCTCTTTCTCTCCCCTTTTGTATTTTTCAGTAGGTAGCTCACTGTCATCATACCTCACTGGAACACCCTCTGCAAGAAGAGCCAGGCTTCTCAACTTCTGGTCTTTCATATCTTTTTTTTTACTTTATTTTTTTTTCAGCTTTGGGAGGTATAATTGACAAAGAAAATTTTAAGATATTTAAAGTGCACAACATGATGATTTGATGTATGTATACATTGTGAAAGGATTCCCCACCCCCCATGGAGATCCATGGTCTTTCATATCTTTTGTTGAATTGAGAGCATCTTCTGCCAGTCACTGGATGAGTGGACCTGAAGAGACTGTGGGTGTGGAATGCAGTGCTTCTCGAACTTTCTTTGTGAAAAATTCCCTTGGGAGCTTGTTCTAATGCAGATGCCTGGCTCTCTACTCAGGGAGTCTGAGTAGGTCTAGGGCCTATAGGGTGAGGATGGGAATCTGCATTTACTACAAGCTCCCGAGTGATTCTGATGCTGGTGAGCATTGGACCCCGCTTGGAGAGACATTCTGTAGCGGCTAAAGTATGAGGTGGGCTGTCGGTTCAAATGCTCCTCCTGACTGGTGTGAATCTGGTGGCCTTTGGGCGGGCCTTTAGTCTTCTGGTAGGACCTCAGTATTTGTGTGGGTGTTAAATAATGTGGCTGAAATTAGAGGTTGAGGGCTCTGAGTTACTGTGAGGTGGATTTTAGGGTAGCTTTAGAGTTCCAGTGGCTTGTTAGGTCCCTAGGGGTTATGTCAGTGGAGGATTTCCAGTCCTCCTACACTCCCTTCCCATCCTTCCAGTGTCTGCGATTTTGGGGAACTAACGAGAGGAAATACTGGCACAGAGTTATTGCATGCTAATTTTCTGCGTGCAGGACTTCTGTTTTAAATGCTCCTGGGAATGTATTCATTCATGTATCCATTCAGCAAACATTTATCCAGTGGCTGTTGTGTGTCAAACATTGTGCCAGGCACTGGAGATTCAAAGATAAACAAGAAACATTCTTTGCCTTCATGTTGCTCACAGTTGAGGTGAGACAGGCAAGAAAAAAGATCAACTAAATTATAACATGACATGTACGGTAACAGATTTGAACAAAGCATAGAGGACAGAGGGTCTTTTTTTTTTTCCTAGTGCAATTAAGGAGAGCTTCCTAGAAGAGGTGACATTTGATTCACAAAGGAGGCATGTTAGCTCCTTGAGAGCAGAGGCCCTTGTTTTCTATTCTAGCGCCTCAGACAGGGCCTGCCTCATAGTAGGTGCTCAGTAAACACGTGTGAATGAATGAATAGGAAGGAAGGGGTGTTGCAGGAAGGAAGGGGATTCCAGGCATAGGAAACAATACATATAAAGGCCCAGAGTTGCTTCCTGTGTCACAGGAGAGCTTCTCAACTCTTACCTGGAGTCATCTGATTGTTATTATCAGGGGAATACAGTTTTTCATGTTTCTCCCTTGGCAAACCAAGGAATGCTCTGTCATTTCTGGCCCGTTGATAAGACAGCTGCAGTTGCCTATGAATCCTTGATAGGGGGCTTGCGAGACAGAGAATTGTGTTCTCTGTGCTGTCCCAAGGAGGGCTCACACGGTCAAGGACAGACGCACAGGACACTGAGGAGAGTGAGCCGACATTAAATACAGGAAATGAGATAGCAGGCATCCCACCAGAAGATGATTTTTAGCGGCTCATGGGGTGCTTGCTGTCCCCACGGATTCCACCGTGGAACTGATGGAATGTGATGCTATCCTTCTACCTTTCTCTTTTCTGTTCTCTTCCCTGTTTCCAAGTCTTTCCCCCCGACTCACTCCATCCAGGTTTGCCTCTTTCCAGAGTGCTCAAAACTCCGAATCAACCCCTTGTATTGATACATTTCAAAATGCCCGTTTCATCAGAGGAGGTCATATCGCCGAGGAAATCAGGAAGAAATCAGTTCCATTTAGGAGGTTCACACTGAAGTGCGAATGGCTCATAGACTCAACTGGGCTGGGGGAGGGCAGGACTTTTTTAAAGGGCCTTGTTACCCTTACTCTAAATGGTAGGGTGTGTCCCAGTGTTTTTGAGCAGGTGGCCTTTCCTGTGTTCCTTACCCAGTTTTTGGCCTCCTTCCTGCTCCACACCCCACCATCCCCCCAAGAACTGGGGTTATCAGTGTCTTGCTACCCTACTTGCTGGACCCCCAGGGTAAGTCTCCCTCCAGGGTGCTCGGATGCAGCAGTTAAATCTGAAGGCCTGGAGAGGATTCCTCCTCTTCTGGGTATGGTCCTTTCTGTTTACTCAGCTCTTTGCCAGGGAAAGAGCTGCCAGCTAAATAGGGCATGGCTTGCATGTCCGTCAGCGTGTGGTGTGTCCAGGGAGGCAGACCTGTTGCGAGCCTGAGATCCTGAACGGGAGGGTTGGGGGGATCTCTCTGTTGGCTGTGCTTCCTTAACAGTAGCTGTTGGAGCAAATGCCAGAGGAGGAAGGGTGGGATGAGTCTGGTCCTGGGCCTGTGGCTCTGCGGAAAGGGAATAGACGGGAGGTTAGAGAGGACTGGCCTGTTGGGCAGAAACAGTTCAAGCCGTGTCCTGTGGGCAGGTGTTTAGGTGGGTAGAAGAGCGAGAAGGGGATTATCTGGAGGAGAAAGGAGGCATGAGCCCATTCTAATTCCATCCGGGTGCCTCCAGTCTCCCTGTCTCCATCACACAGTGGTGGTGTAAACTCAGGGTGTATTTTGCCTGTGAATAGAATCGCATTTGCCAGTCGACCAGCTGTGTTTGCAGAAAGACTCTGTGCTCAGGCTGTTGCTAGCAAAGAGACATTTCATTCAGGTGCTGATTAAATAAGGCGCAGAGCCAGGTTGCACATTAAGGCCCTTAACTACGGCTCTGGGAGCCCCTGGGTAAACACTTATTAGATGTTCTGGGCAGAGTATTAGCAGAGGCTGCTGGACATGAGGTGCTTTCTTCAGAAATCAAGTTAGGGGAAATTGGCTAGGAGAGACAGTGTCTAGAAAGGGTCTTGCTCCTCTTTTCCTAGACTCGTCAGGTCCGAGCTGCTGGCATATACATGGAAGGGCTAGACAGTTTTCCTCATTGGCATTTACTTGTGAAGTTCTCACTGGGACCCAGTAGGTTTGGATTGGGACACAGCAAGGAGACTGGCTAAGTTAAGTAGGGCACTAGAAATGCCTCCTTTTCCTAATGCAAATTAAGCTTAGTGGATTGAGCTTTTGGACCATATTTCCTGGGTATGTTTTTTTTTTTTTTTTTTTTGGTGGTACGCGGGCCTCTCACTGTTGTGGCCTCTCCCGTTGTGGAGCATAGGCTCCAGACGCGCAGGCTCAGCGGCCATGGCTCACGGGCCCAGCCGCTCTGCGGCATGTGGGATCTTCCCGGACGGGAGCACGAACCCGTGTCCCCTGCATCGGCAGGCGGACTCTCAACCACTGCGCCACCAGGGAAGCCCCTGGGTATGTATTTGAGCTCCATCGTCATGTGACCTTAGGCATGTTCCCAAGCATTGTGGGTAAATAGGCAGTTCCTTAGGTTAACTTAACTGCTATCAACTTCAGTTTCACTCATCTGTAAAATGGGAGTAATAATAGTACTGACCTAATGGGGCTGTTGTGAGGATTAAATGAAATAATTTAAATCAAGCATTTAGCAGAAGTTCTGGCTCATTGTCAGCACTCAATAAATGTTAGCAGTTTTTCATAGTACAGTTGGCCATCTGTAACTGTGGGTTCTACTTCTGCAGATTCAACCAACTACAGATTGAAAATATTTAGGAAAAAAAATTTCCAGAAAGTTTGAAAACACAAAACTTGAATCTGCTGTGCACTGGCGACTATTTACATTTCTTTTACATTGTATTTCCAACTATTTATATAGCATTTACATTGTATTAGGTATTATGTCTTTTTATACATTGGATTTCTTTTACATTGTATTTGCAACTATTTACATAGCATTTACGTTGTATTAGATATTATAAGTCATCTAGAGATGATTTAAAGTGTGTAGGAGCATGTGTGAGGTTACATGCAAATACTACACCATTTTATACAAGGGACTTGAGCATCCACAGATTTTGGTATCTGTGGTGGGTCCTGGAACCAATCCCCTGTGGATAGCAAGGGACTATTGTAGTAGTAGCAGTACAATATATTTCAGGGCATACTGGGTAGAAGCCGGCTCTAGGGTGGTAAAGGCCTGGGTTCAAATCCTACCACTAACTGTGTAGCCCCGGGCAAGTTACTTAACCTCTCCAAGCCCTAGTTTCCACATTTGTAAAATGGAATAATAATTATACCTACCCTGCAAAGCTGTTATAAGAATTAAATGAGAAAAAATGAGACAATACTAATAAAGCACTTAAGATAGTAGACAGTCAATAAATTTTTTGCTGGGATGTGATGTGTGATGATGATCACGAGCTTCGTTATCCTTATTATGGCTGCTGCTGCTGTGAGCTTGGATGACTGATGCTGGGATAAGATGATAGAGATTAGATACAGGAAGGCAGCTTTAAGAATCTCACCCCCCCCCCAAAAAAAATCTCACCCAAGAGCAGCTTCCCTAGCATCTTTGTTTCATGTGGCAGGCAACAATATTGGTTCCATGAAAGTGGCACCCACATAATCTCTGCAGGGCAGGGTGCCTCGACTGTTGGAGGCCTAAGGACAGTTTTCTGGGGAATTTGGATGTTACTGTAAATCACCCAGCCCTTCCTGAAGCATTTGGAGGATGGCTGTCATTGGTAGGAAGCTTGGCTTTCCAGGGACCTCTGGGCTTATTTACTGCTGCTCTTCATCAATGGGCTGGCTCTCTGGTGCCAGCTATCTTGAGATTGGTAGCCTAGGAAACCAACAAGTACATGACAGAAGTAGGAAAGGAGTGGTTTGGGTGTGGGCAGAGACAGGTGCGTGGATTTACTTTTTCCTTTTTCATTAATTTCTTTTGACCGAGGGGAGTGCAACTTGCTCAAGTGCTGCCTGTTCCCAGGGTTAAGAAATTATTGGAGGAGAAAGGGCTGCTCCCAGAGCTCCTAGGAGAAAGGCAGGTTAAAAGTAGACCAGTGGGGCTTCCCTGGTGGCGCAGTGGTTGAGAGTCCGCCTGCCAATGCAGGGGATGTGGGTTCGTGCCCCGGTCTGGGAGGATCCCACGTGCCGCGGAGCGGCTAGGCCCGTGAGCCATGGCCACTGAGCCTGCATGTCCGGAGCCTGTGCTCCGCAGCAGGAGAGGCCACAACAGTGAGAGGCCCGTGTACCGCAAAAAAAAAAAAAGTAGACCAGTGCTTTGCCTGACATGTCAGCAAATGAACCAAAAAAAAAAAAAAAAACAAAAAAACAAAAAAAAAGACAAATCAGTATCTCCCAGATATGGGAAACCTCTCTCAGTTTTGAAGAACAGCTACTCTTTCAGAACCGGGACCTCAGCCATGAGTCACTAAAGGGAGGCCCCCTTTAATTAAGTGTAGCCTTCCAGGGCCAAGGCCTGGGTCATGTGATTTCACAACCTTGGGGTTGGAGTGCCCTACCCCACCCAGCAAGGCCATTGGAAGACCCCCAGGCATGTTCCCAAGCATTGTGGGTAAATAGGCAGTTCCTTAGGTTACGGTCATGTTTTAATAATGTAATAATCCTGGTTCCCTGGTTGGAGCTGGCTTGGAGGGCATTCCTAAAACAAAGAGCAACCCTGAGAAATTAGGGGAGACTGTACCAAAGGGTCTCCTTCATATTACCACTTGTTCTTTGTCGCTTTGCATTTGTCAAGAGTTTCCTTTTTTAAGTCCCAGGCACTTGAGCATGTGCGCCTGCCCGTTGCTGCGCTTTATTCCCTGCGCCCTGCAGAAATGTTGCTGGGGTCATGTGCTTAAGTGCCTTATTATCTTCAGCACTTCTACACTTGGCCCCTTGGGCTGCCGCTGCTGCCGGCTGCTGCTTCACGTAGGCCTTTCTCCCCATTTCCCGGGCCCCCAGTCGCAGGAGGACTCACAGGGCCCCTTGAGGAAAGGGCGCCCGGTTTTACCTTTGGATTTCCATTCCCCTCGCGGCCCCGCACTGGACTTTGCAGTTCAGCTCTCCTCAGCATAGCCCTGCAAGCTAGCACCAAGCCAAGGTCATGTTTCCCTGTTTGCTGGTGGGGTTTCTGGCCAGTGAGCAAAGAGAAACAGATTGACCCCCCCAGCCCTGTGGCTGTCCTTCCCCGGGCGGGGCTGTCGGCGGGGAGGGGTGCTGTCTTGGCCCTGGGAAGTCAGGGGTGACCTTTAGGCCAAGGCTGCTTTCGCTTCCTGGGGAAGAATGCAAAGCGTGCCGGGTCACAGGGTCTCCTGCCTGGCTGAACGGTGTTTGGCCATACCTCACAGTCAGGGCTGTGTTTGCTCAGATGGACACACGTGGAAACCAGGCCGGGATCATCTTCCCCAGTTTCTTACTCCCCGCTTTGGGTCTGAACTGAAAAACAATTTGCAAAGTACACTGTGGTCCGCACCTGTTGCTGTTTTTTTTTTTTTTAATCCCCCTTTCCACGGCCAGTTTGCAGCAAACTGAGGATTAAGCCTGGCTCCTCCCACTTACATTTTCTCTTTAGTTTCTCTTGGGGTTGGGTTCTCACTTTCCAGTCATAACTGTCCATCGACATTAAGGACAGTTGGTGCCGCTGCTCATTTAGGGTCCTCCCTCACCCAGACCTTTTAAACACCATAAACCTGGAATAGGGTCAGATGGACAAAAAGGAGTTAAATTTAAGAGAAAGAGCTCGTTATAATTTTTGGTTATCTCTGTACACTTTGAAAGTTAGGAGTAGTAGTGATAATAATACTTGTAACATTCTGAGCCTGTATTATGCTCCAGGCACTGTGCTTAAGTGTATTGCCTATATATTACCTAATTTGCAGCCTTCCACAAAAAGGTCATTTTTGTTTTATCTAATCCTTCTTTCTCTCGGTTCTAGCTGATTTCTCCTTTGGTCAACTTATAGATACTGGAGAAAATATTCGAGCAATACTTTCCTGGGTTGAAATGGCAGAGTGATGCCAGGTCGGAGCTGAAAAAAAGCCTCAGAGATCATCTCCTCCCTCATTTTTCCAGATGAGCAAACTGAGACCCAGAGAGGTGAAGTGACTTGCCCAAAGTCACACAGCTCAATAGAAGCAGAGGTAGATCTCTTGACTCCCGGTTCACTGTCTCTCTCTAGTACCATACATGGCCTCCTTCCACCCCTAACCATTCCAGCGTAAAGGGAGATGGACTTTTGTTCTTGCCAACTAGTAGAGAAACAGAAATCATGTGTTTTTTGAGCATCATTGTCTTACAGCCTTGAAAGTGAGGATCTCACGGCTGCAGGCCACCTCTCTGCCTGACTGCTATAGCAACTGCTTTTTCAATGTGTTTTTCTGCCCTTGCTGCCTCTCTTCCACAGAGGAGCCAGGCTGTAGTGCCACCATTGCTTGCTGCTTGTCCTGGGCAGGTAGTCCAGGGAGTTGTGTACGCTCAGTGAGCCTGTATGTCAAGCCAGTGTGATCTGCTCTGAGATAACTGGTTGTTTGGAAATGGGACCCATTCACTTGGGACTATAACTGAGGTCATCATTTCTTTCCTCTAAATAGAGACCTGCATCCTATCCTAGTGAACAGTTGTATGAGGCTCCACGGCAGGGGAGCAAAATCAGAAACTTTGTCTGGTAGAAGTGAGTGACAAAGGTCAAAGAGGAAAAAGGTCAAAGTAATCTGCCAACCCAGTGGGAGAGGTCAGTTCATCTTGGTAAACAATGTAGAGTAATAGAGAACAGGATTAAGTATTAGACAGACCTGGGCCTTGGATGTAGGTTTCTGGTTGACAGAACCTAATAGTTTTGACCAGTCAGGTAGCCTCTCTGTGCCTGATCTTCTTATATGATACAAAGTGTGGTAGTTAAGAGTTCAGGCTCTGAAGTCAGACTGGCCAGGTTCAAATCTTGGCTCTGCTGCTTTCTAGCTGTGTCGCTTTGGGCAAGTTACTTGACATCTCTGGGCGTGTTTTCCTTCTCTGTAAAATGGGGATAATAGTATCTACTTTGTGGTTTTCTTGTAAGAATTCAATACATGGCTACATGTAAAGTATTTAGATCAGTGTCTGGTGCATAGCAAGTGTAGAGTAAATATGATAAATATGAGTTATGGCAGTTGTATCTGTAAGATAGGGATGATCTTTGCCCTTCATACGTCACAGTCAAGTAAAATAAGATATGTTGAACATGTCTTGTAACTAGAAAGCACTATCTAAATAGGAAAAATCATCTTTTGAGGGCATGAACATTCAAAGGATTATTAGCCCATTGTTTTTAGGATCAGATAATGGTGGATATTTCTTTGACGATCTGGCAAAAGGAAGAATAGTAGGTTTATGTGTGGGGTTATATAAATGCTGGGGCCATCAAGCAATGTATGTCCTGCTTTTTCCCTCCTAGTGTACTTAAGAGTGCTTAAAAGCCAAGTAAAGTGGTTGGAGGATTTGGAATGAAAAGCAAGGATTATGATACTTTTCCCTTATGGCCCCTATCTTAGTAATGGCACTGCAGTCCATCAGTGACCCAAGGTTAAGTCCCTTGAAACCTTGACACATTTCCATTCCTCTCTTCCATCATCATAGTCTCTTGAGTCATTTTGATTCCATCTTCCATTATTTCTTCCATCTGTCTCTTCCTTTTCTTCTTTGATTTCTCTGCCCTAATTCGTCTGGTTGTTTACCATCATCACCACCATCTGGCTTATTAACAGCAGCTTCCTGACTGATCTTCCCTTCTTTAGGGGTCTTTCTGCTCTGTCCATCCCTTACACTGCTGCCAGAAATGATACAAGGAAAATTCATGTTGGGTCCTGCCATTCCCTTGCTCAAAAGCCTTCAATAGCTCCCTATTGCCTTCGGCAAGGATAGTAGATATAGCTAGATAAATACACCTTACGGTGCCCCAGGCCAACCGTGCTAATCAAAGCATGAGCATGCTTTCCCAACATGTGTCTCCATGTAAGTTCAGAATTGCCTTTAGCATAGTATTTTAGGCAGCAACTATTACTCAGTCAGAGAGTGGCAGCTGGAACTCCTTATGATAGGATTCAGGATCTTCTATGATCTTGGTTTCAACCTTCTTCCCAGCTTTGTCCTCTAGTATTTTTTTAAATAAATTTATTCATTTATTTATTTTTGGCTGCATTGGATCTTCATTGCTGCGCGCGGGCTTTCTCTAGTTGCGGCGAGTGGGGGCTACTCTTCGTTGTGGTGTGCGGGCTTCTCATTGCGGGCTTCTCATTGCGGTGGCTTCTCTTTGTTGCAGAGCACAGGCTCTAGGCGCATGGGCTTCAGTAGTTGTGGCGCGCGGGCTCAGTAGTTGTGGCGCACGGGCTCCAGAGAGTAGGCTCAGTAGTTGTGGTGCACAGGCTTAGTTGTTCCGCGGCATGTGGGATCTTCCCGGACCAAGGCTCGAACCCGTGTCCCCTATATTGGCAGGCGGATTCTTAACCACTGTGCCGCCAGGGAAGTCCCTGTCCTCTAGTACTGATACATTCTTTCATATGTGCTCTGATCCAGCCACATGTACCGTGAACTTCCATGCTTCTTTGACTCTGAGTTTATACTTTGTTCATGTTGTACGCTCAGCCAGAAATACTTTCTTTTCTCTTCCTGTTGAGATGCCAGTCATCATTCAAGACTCAGCCTAAACATTCCCTCTTGTGAAGCTTTTTTCAAGCCTTCATGCCAGATTTAGCCATTCTTGTCTATTTTAGCATTTTATTCTGCCTGATATTACATAATCGTTTATGTCTCTCCCCCCACTCCTTAGTTTGTGTGTTCTCTGAATACAAGATCTGTGTTTTATTGATATTTTTTTCTATCCTGCACAGCATCTAGTACATACTAGACTCCTAATTTTTAAAGAAAATTTAATCGAGTCTAGTCCATTCCCTTTGTTTCTTGGATGAGGAAACGGAGGCTTAGAGGAAGAGGTCAGGTGTTCATTCGGGGATTTGTTGAGCCTCAGATGTTTGAGACGTCGAGGCTGGAGTGAACAGCAGGCAACTGAGATGTGGTTGGGCTAGCAACGTGATTTAGAGAAGATGGAGGGGCAGAAGATGCAAACATCATGCAAGCCAGGGGAGAGAAAGAAGAAAAGGATTCTGTGAAATGCCTACTTTTGTGGGCAGAAGAAAAGACTCAGTGAAGCAAAAGTAGAAAGACACCCAAGAGAGGAAGGAGTTTCATGAAGCAGGTCCTCTACTGTCATGTGAGGCAAAGAGGTTGAGACCAAGGAGGACTTGAGGAAAGGCACTTGGAATTGGTGAGTACAGGCTGGTCCTGTGGGCAGCCATCCACCCATTTCTAAATAGCTACCTTAGAAATGTTTGTGTGTGAAGAGTTGTGGGCACGGATGTTATGGCATCAGAGAAGACTGGGAAACAGCCCGCCGGTGGCAGAATGGTAAATCCAGCCAATGTGCAGCTTTTAAAAGGGAGGCTGATCTCTGTGTTCCCTTTGAAAGATATTCACAGTATATTGTTAAAATTAAAAAGAAAAAGATAAACTGCAGAACAGTATGTATGATAGGAACCCATTTCCTAAGAAAACAAACCACAAGCCCTTGTATATGTGCATGTTTCTAAGCACGTTGTAAAAGCCTAGAAGAATGTGTACCCAGTAGTGTTTTACTCCTGAGTGATTAGGGAAAGGGGGGACACCCTCACTTTACACTTAGCACATTTCTGTATTGTTTGAATTTGGTGTGAGTACAAATTTCTTGAGTAATTAAGAAGAAATATTTTTGTAAAGCAAGAAAGGAGTTGGTTGGCAGCCTGGGAGAGCAGTTTCAGTAGAAGAGAGTCAGCGGATGAAGGAAGCCAACTCACGAGAGAAGATCTGGCAACTGAGAAAGCATCATGTGTTTGGGAGGCTGTGCCCACAGGGGCCTTGCTGCCTGTGTGGCTGGCGGGAAAGGAGCAGGGACGCCAGAGTAAGGCAGCAACCCCATGGCCAGGAGGTTCAGCTGAAAGGGGACGGATCAAGTAGAAGAGTAACAAGGTGGCCTAGAGGCAGGCGGAGGCTGATTAAGAAGGAATTAAAAAAGCAAACCAGGGCTTCCCTGGTGGCGCAGTGGTTGAGAGTCCGCCTGCCGATGCAAGGGACACGGGTTCGTGCCCTGGTCCCGAAGGATCCCACATGCCGCGGAGCGGCTGGGCCCGTGAGCCATGGCCGCTGAGCCTGTGCGTCCGGAGCCTGTGCTCCGCAACGGGAGGGGCCGCAACAGTGAGAGGCCCGCGTACCGCAAAAAAAAAAAAAAAAGAGCAAACCAAAGTGGGCGTGTGTATATAAGGGGGGCAAGGGAGAGGATGGGGTCGGGGGAGAGACTGGTGGGGGGCCCAGCTGCAGTGGGAGCAGAGCACACTCATAGCTGTAAGGAAACATCCACTTGAGGCAAAGAGTAGCACAGTTGAGAAGGGACAAATTAAATATCAATTTGAGGAGTAGAGAAGCTTCCCCCAAAAGGATGAGATCTCAGGCCAGTTAAGCCTCCAGTAGAGTGCTTGGGGCAGAGGCTGGACTAGCTAATTGCCTTCTCTGACTAACCAAGGGTTAAGAAAGCCCCTCTTTAAGTTTTGGTGGCCAAAAATGTTTTGGCAGTGGCAGAGTTATCTTAATGGCTCAGAGAATAGTCTGGTGAGTGACCAAAATGGGATTTCTGTGGCTTTGCGGGCCTCCGAGTTGAGTTATCTGCTGGACCTGTCACTAAGCTTGGGACTAAAGGTGGAGATGGAGAAGGCGGAGGCCAGGAGTCCTCAACCCTGGCTGCACCTACAGTCATTAAGCAAGCATTTAAAAATACCAATACCTTCCCGTCACCCCATTCTTATCTAATTGTATGGGCTGGGGGCCTGGACACCAGCAATTTTTCAGGCTCCGAAAGTGATTTTAGTATGCAACTAGGATTAGAAGCCACAAGTGTAGAAGATGGGATTAAATGTGTTCTGAGCCTAGACTGGCCCTCGGAAGCTTGTGTGTTTGTGTGTGTGCGCACGTGTGTGTGTGTGTGTGTGTATTTAACACTATTTCAATACACGTATTTTGTCCTGTGTATTCCCAAAGCCTGTGGGTGCATCACTAGTAAAGCACTCATCCCACTGTGTGCTAGTTAGTTGCTAGCCTATCGGGAGATCTAAGATCTAAGATGTAAAATTCGGGAGTTACTCAATAATAGTAACTGTGCTTACTGGGCCTCGCACTGGGTCAGGTTAACTGACTCCCCCTGACTCATAAAGCTTATAGGACGAGTGCCAGCACTAGGCCCAGGTCTGCCCCTTTTGCAGTACAGAGCAGAGTGCCTGGCACCTACGTGTTCAATCATTGTCACGTGAAGTGACTAGGAGCTTTGTTTTCTTGTGCAATGCTGCTTTTTATTAAAAGCCCGGGAATGGTAAAATCTGACATATTTGAAAAGTCTGGTGGGAGAGAGGCTTGCGAACTGCCTAGCATGTGAAAAGCTTATGATATGCCAGGCACTGTGCGGTGTATCTGTATCACTCAGCATCTATTGTGCAATTACTCTGAGCCGAGCATCATACTTGGGACTGTGAGATACACAAGGAATATCAGATATGGTTTCTGCTCCCCAGGGAGCTTATTATCAAGGCTCATTTATAGTCTAATTGCTACATTTTTTTTTTTTTTTTTTTTTGCGGTATGCAGGCCTCTCACTGTTGTGGCCTCTCCCGTTGCGGAGCACAGCTCTGGATGCGCAGGCTCAGCAGCCATGGCTCACGGGCCTAGCCGCTTCGCGGCATGTGGGATCTTCCCGGACCGGGGCACGAACCTGTGTCCCCTGCATCGGCAGGCAGACTCTCAACCACTGCGCCACCAGGGAAGCCCCTAATTACTGCATTTTTATGTGGAGAACTTACAACAGGAAAATGATAGAGGTCAGAGGGACTTTGAAGATCCTGTAGTTCAAACCCTTCATTTTACAGTGAGGGAAAGAAGCCCAGAGCGAGAAGCTACTTTCCCAAGGTCACACCACTTGGGATGGGTTAGAGCCAGGGCTGGTGTGCCGGGCTGTCTCTCTTTGAGGTCCTGTTACAGTGTTCTGTTGATCAGCTGAAGGACAAGTGAACCTAATGGCCCATGTTAAAACTTTAACTAGAATTCCACTTTGTGCTTTATGCTCCCAGCTTCCTTATGGTTGAGGGAGGGGAGTTGCATTTTAGTCTTTCTTAAAACCTTGCCTGGAGAGGGCCAGCACTGGTTACCACTGGAATTATAGCTCAGGCCCAAGAGGCCTTAAAGATGGTGCATTTTCCCTTTACTGAAACAGCCACTGACTAACCCCCTATGTCTAATTATGGTACTTTTTCTACTCTTTGTAAGGGGCTTTCCCAAGCTTAGTAGGTTTATGACTTTTCTGCCTCAGTCACTCCTTTTTTTTTTTTTTTTGGTGTCTGTGTGTGTGTGAACCTTACCTTAGAGGAAGGAGGTGTTACGTACGGTCCTGAGAATTAGTGCAGTGGGGCGGGTTCCTAGTGGTGCCAGCATCACGCTGTTTCTTTTAGCCCTGTTCCCTGCTGGTTCCCAAGTCCAAAATTCAGTTTCAAGTCTGGGGCTTTCTATGAAGAGTCAGGTGTAATTCAAGGTAGAGATTCTGGGTTGCTCTTCCCCGAGCCCCCTTCCCATACAGACAGGGTTTAGGGAGCTGACAGCTCTGCCTTCCGCTGTGCCAGGTTGTGGTAATAGTCACAACTAATAGTGATTGAACACCCTGTGGGATCAATGCTATTATTGGCATTTCTGTTTTACAGGTGAAGATAATAAGATTCAGAGAGGTTAGGTAACATGCCCAAGGTCATACAGCTAGAAAGTGGCCAAGCTGGTATGGACAGCTAGGTCTGCCTGACTCCAAGGCTGGTCTTGTTAACTATTAGGCTAGTAGAGTTTGTCATTTAAAGAGATTACCAATGACATTCTTCATATCGATGAAGAATTATCTGCCAGTTTTCTGCAAGCCCATTTAAAGAACTAGTCAGATGGGAAGAGTCCCATGTAGTAAAGTTCTGTTCCACTGTGGGGCAGACTGCATTGGGAGACCTGCCAGTCACCAGCACTGCAGGGTCAAGAAAGTCACCTCCCATCTCTGGGATTCACTTTCCACATCTGTAAATGAGAGTTGGACCAGATGATGTGTTAGATCCCTCCCAGCTTATACATTTAATGACACTTGGGTTCATTTCTCACTTCCTGGCAGAATGGAAAAGTCTAGGAATTGGATGTGGGATAGAATGCATCAGAACGGTAAAAGTGGGGAGACTCATAGTGCGCCCAGGAGCTTCCTGGATGGGTCAATTAACCTCAGATGGCTTTATCATGCTTAGGCAGTTACACATTGGTTCTGGTTTTCCTCAGGAATTTATAAAGAAATAATTTCTTTTCAGTTAGCTCCTTCCCCACATCAAAAATTACCAGCTTTCTTAAAGTGGCTGTTATTTTTTTTTTTTTTTTTTTTTTTTTTGCGGTACGCGGGCCTCTCACTGTTGTGGCCTCTCCCGTTGCAGAGCACAGGCTCCGGACGCGCAGGCTCAGCGGCCATGGCTCATGGGCCCAGCTGCTCCGCGGCATGTGGGATCTTCCCAGACCGGGGCACGAACCCGTGTCCCCTGCATCGGCAGGCGGACTCTCAACCACTGCGCCACCAGGGAAGCCCAAAGTGGCTGTTATTTAATTTCAGCCCTTTGTAGTCGCTGAAAGTATTTCTAAAGATCAAGTAAAGACTGGAAGGGTAGCAGGGCACCTAAATCTGGGGTGCTCATATTTTATTGGTCTGAGTTAGAATTACTAGAATTTGTGTTCTGTTTTGCAAGAGGGCTTTGGGAGACGGTGGTTTCTAGAAGAGAAGCAATCTAAACAGAAAGTTGTACGTGCAACTTTTATCTCCCTTCAGAGTTTAAGAGCAGGTAGATCCATAACTAGGTCTAGTGTAGTTGACCTTGCATTTATCTGTTTTGTCATCAAAAATCATCTTGTATTCAAGAACACTTAAGGTTAATAATCTATAAAACCTATGTGATGCTGCAGTTAGAATGGTAACTTTGATCTTAAAAAGTATTTTTATGTTATCCTTGGGGTGTGTGGGCACGTGTGTTCTTGAACCTGGGGGCTCTTATTTTGGATCGTACGGGTATATCAATCAGCTTGCATCAGGCAGGGCTCTGAGGGGCTGCCCCCAAAGCCAGGCTCTGGTCTCCTCTTCTGCCCATTAAGATTAGGTACTGCCATTAGGAGGAACAAAATTATTTACTTGGGGACAGGAAGGGGAAGCCCTGACAGGTGGGCTGTGATGGCACTGGTGCTTGGTGCATAGTGTGACACAGATGTTAGCCTTCTGCTCACTGGTTCCAGGACAAAGCCCTTGGGATATTCATCACTTGTGGGCCATCAGGTCGGTTAGCCTGGCAGTGTTGCCATACAGAAGGAGTTAGGTGCTTTCCTGGTGGCACAGTGGTTAGGAATCCACCTGCCAGTTCAGGGGACACAGGTTCGAGCCCTGGTCTGGGAAGATCCCACATGCTGCAGAGCAACGAAGCCCGTGTACCACAACTACAGAGCCTGCTAGCCACAACTACTGAAGCCCATGCACCTAGACCCCGTGCTCTGCAGCAAGAGAAGCCACTGCAGTGAGAAGCCTGCGCACTGCAATGAAGAGTAGCCCCCGCTCGCTACAACTAGAAAAAGCCCGCACACAGCAACGAAGACCCAACGCAGCCAAAAATAAAAATGAATAAAACAAATAAATTTTAAAAAAGATCTATTAAAAAAACTACAGTAAGGTACAGTGTCACTCATTAGAATGAATAAAATCAAAAAGACTTACCAAAAAAAAAGATACTATTAAGTTAAAAAAAAAAGAAAAAGGAGTTAAAAACCGGGTGGCATCCAAACCCAAGCTGCAGGCACATCATATTCTTCAGCTACCAACCCAATTTTACCTTATTCATGATCACCTGGGTCTGCATGTGCTCATAGGAGTGTATGTTCCGGCCATGAATATCTTGGTTTTCAGAGAAAGAATGGGTAAAATGAGGCCACACAGGGGCAGTATTACTGTGTGTGTTTTTTTCAAAGAGTTACAAACATTATTTTTAAAATTAATTAATTAATTAATTTTTTGGCTGTGTTGGGTCTTCGTTGCTGTGTGCAGGCTGTCTCTAGTTGCAGCGAGCGGGGGCTACTCTTCGTTGTGGTGCGTGGACTTCTCATTGCGTTGGCTTCTCGTTGTGGAGCACGGGTTCTAGGTGTGTGGGCTTCAGTAGTTGTGGCATGCAGGCTCAGTAGTTGTGGCGCACGGGCTTAGTTCCTCCACGGCATATAAGATCTTCTCAGACCAGGGCTCGAACCCGTGTCCCCTGCATTGGCAGGTGGATTCTTAACCACTGTGCCACCAGGGAAGTCCCTTTCTGTGGGTTTTAGAAAAAATATTGCTCAGTCATGCCACAAAATGGCAGCAGCATATTATCTGCTGCCACTTTATATAAACACTAACTTGGATATCCTTCTGTTTTGCTGATTTTTCAGTCTTCTATTCACATAATGATTATTTGCATTCCCATTGGAATTGTGGTCTCTGGTGTCAGAAGGAGAATTGAAATCTATAGCTTCATACACATAGTACCCACTTCCCTCCTTTATTTCTTTCTCTTCTAGCTTGGTGCAGGGCTTTGCAGACAGATCTGGGTTTGAAGCTAATTTCTGTCACTCATGAGCTCTGTGCTTTAAGTAAGTCACCTAATCACTGTCTCATTTGTACAATGAGGCTAAGAATTCTATGTCATCAGGTTATAGAAAGAATTTAAATGAGTTAATATTGGTGAAGCCCTAAGAAGAGTGCATGGAACATAATAGGTGCTCAAAAAATATTAGTTACTGTCTATCCCCTTCCCCCCAAGAAGTGGAGCCAGTAACAAATGACAGCCTTTCTTCGAATATCTCCAGAAGCTCTCCTGGCATTAGTCTGCCCTAAGGGGCTGAGGTTTGCCTTGTCTTTTGATGATGAAGAGTAACCAACCAGAACTCTGGATTTCAACCTCACAGGAAGCTTGAAGTTGTTGACTTTTGCTGCCAGTTAAAAGAGTTGGGAAGATTGGGGTGGAAATCTCCAGAGAAAACGTGTATGCTTTTGCTAATTGAGCTGTAGACAGCAGGGTGTATGAGTAATGAGCTGTATGTTGTATGTGGGAGTTCAGTGCCCAGCCTAAGGGACAACATGGGTGAGTTTCATTGGCTCCTATGACAGGTGGCTCCCTGATTTTTTACTCTTGACATGTCTTGGAATCCAATAGTTTGAACCTTGGGGCTCTTGATAACAGGCCTGTTAACTACTTCTTCGCAGTGATAATAACAGCTTGCATTTATTTAGCTCTTACTTTGTTCCAGGCACCAGGTCTAAGTGCTTTACGTGTGTTAACTCATTTAGTCCTCACAAGAAGTCTAAAAGGTAGGGCACAAAACAGTTGAATACTGAGAGCTTGCCAAAGTCTCACAGCTGGTGGTGGAGCTGCTTTTATAAACTAGGCAGTCTGACACCAGAACCAGGGCCTTCACCAACTCTCCTGTAAAGTCTCTAGTGTTTTTTTTTTCTTTCTCTTTTGTAACTTACACGTTGTAATTGTTAGTTGCGGTGTCCAGAAATGCAGTTGATTTTTGCTCATTTTTTTGTACCCAGCAACATTGCTGAATGCTTTTAAATTAATTATAATTAATTTATCTGAGGATTCTTTTGGGTTCTCTATGTTGGTAATCATAATCTACAATGAATGAGACTTGTCTCTTCCTTTGCAGTCATTTTATTTTTAATATCATTTTCTTTCTTTTTTTTTCTTCTTGAATTATGTCTTGAACTATTCATTCTGTTCTGTTGTTTTCATTTTCATTTTTTTAAACATCTTTATTGGAGTATAATTGCTTTACAATGGTGTGTTAGTTTCTGCTTTATAACAGAGTGAATCAGTTATACATATACATATGTTCCCATATCTCTTCCCTCTTGCGTCTCCCTCCCTCCCACCCTCCCTATCCGACCCCTCATTTTTGTGCCTTACTGTTCTGGTTAAGACCACTAGTATAATGTTCAATAGAAGTGGCAATAGTGGGTACCCTTGTTTTTTCCCCTGTCTTAAAGGATATGCTTTCAGTGTTTCACGGGTAAGTATGGTGTTTGGTGTAAATTATTTTGGCATCTTTTATCAGACAATAGAAATTCCCTTCTATCCTGAGTTTGCTGAGTTGTTTTTTGTTAATCATGAATGGATGTTGCTTTTTATCAAAGGCTTTTTCTTCGTCTATTGAGATGATCATATTGCTTTTGTTCTTTAATCTTTCAGTATGGTAAATTATGTTGATTTTCTAATATTAAACCAACTTTGCATTCCTGAAATCAGATGACCTTGATCATGATGCATTATGTTTCTTGTTCCTGGATATGGTTTGCTAGTACTTGATTTGGTGTTTTTACAGCTATGTTCATGAATGAATATGGCTCTGGTTTTCCTTTCTCATACTGTCCCTGTCAGGTTTTGGTATTTATGCTAGCTTCATAAACTGGGTTGGGTAGTGCTTCCTCTTCTTTCTAAACTCTGGAATAGTTTGCATGAGATTGGAGTTATTTGTTTCTTGAATGCTTGCTAGAACTTGCCAGTAAAACTATCAGGGCTTTGGTGTCTTCCTGTGGAAAGATTTTGGACTACTGATTCAGTTTCTTTCATGATGATAGGAATTTTCAAGTATTCTGTCTTCTTTAATTAGTGTTGGTAGTTTGTTTTTCTAAGAATGTGACCATTTTGCCTAAACTTTCACGTTTATTGGTTAAAAATTGTTAATAGCCTCTTAACTATAAAAACTGCAGATGTTAAAAAGATAACCCCCTTTTCATTCATAACATTACTTATTTTTGAGAAATCAATCTCAACAGAAATTTATAGGTTTTATTTACTGTGTCTTGTAGGAAGCAATTTGGGCTTTGTCAGTCCTCTCTATAGTGTGTTAGTCTTCTGTTTTGTTAATTTATGCTAATTTAAAAATTGTTTTTTTAAACCAATTTAAAATACTTTATATTTTCTTTGAGGTTTTTTTTTTTTTTTTTTCGGTACGTGGGCCTCTCACTGTTGTGGTCTCTCCTGTTGGGAGCACAGACTCCGGACACGCAGGCCCAGTGGCCATGGCTCATGGGCCCAGCCGCTCCGCGACACATGGGATCCTCCCGGACCGGGGCACGAACCCGTGTCCCCTGCATTGGCCGGCGGACTCTCAACCACTGCGCCACCAGGGAAGCCCAAGGCTAATAATTTTGAGCTACCTACTGCTTTAGCTAGATCCCACAGATTTTGGTATGTAGTATTTTGTTGTGTTGTTCAGTTCCAAGTATTTTATAATTTCCATTGTGATTTCTTTTTTTTTTTTTTTTTTTTTTTTTTTTTTTTTTTTTTTTTGTGGTATGCGGGCCTCTCACTGTTGTGGCCTCTCCCGTTGCGGAGCACAGGCTCCGGATGCGCAGGCTCAGCAGCCATGGCTCACGGGCCCAGCCGCTCCGCGGCATATGGGATCCTCCCAGACCGGGGCACGAACCCGTATCCCCTGCATCGGCAGGCGGACTCTCAACCACTGCGCCACCAGGGAGGCCCCCATTGTGATTTCTTAACCCATGGGATGTTTTGAAGGATTTAAAAAAATTTTTCTAAACATTTCTAAAGTTATTTTGTTGCTGATTTCTAACTTAATAACATTGTGATCAGGGAGTGTGGTCTCCCTGGTCTGGTTCTTTGAAATTTGACGAGACTTGCTTTGTGGCCCAGCATGAGGCCAGTGTCCATTAGATCAACCTTGTTAATTTTGCTGCTCTTTGACAGCCTTACCCAATTTTTCATCTGCTTACTCTATCAATTGTTGGGAGAGTTTTTAAAATTTACCACCACAAAGGTGGATTTATCTAGTTCTTCTTTTAGTTCTGTCAACTTTTACTTTATATATTTTGAAGCTATGTTATTAGGGGTAGTTAGTTACCTTTTACATTTCTTTGTTAGGTCCATTGACCAAATGTTCAATATAGACGTTCCCATTGCAACTTAGCCTGTAGATAGATTAGTAAGGGTGACTTGGTGAAAGCAGAAGCATCCCTCTAGGTGGGCTGGGTAAATTGGATTTTGAGCTCCAGGGAAGAAAGACATTTAAAATCAGAATTGCACCTTCCCAGTTATAGAATTAAATTCTTAAAGCAATTTGACTTTGCCAAACAAAATTAACACCCTCATATCCTCAAGTGCCAGAGGCTTTTTGTCATCATTAAAACAGTTTTGAAAGCTGTAATCCTTTTGGGTTGGGCGAGAGGTTGGGAAGGAGAGCTTTATTTCTCTTGGGCCTTATAGACATTGCTATTGGTTGGTCAGACAGTTTTCAGACCCTTAGGCATTCTGCTTCTTATTGCCTAGTGTTTTCTGTGGGACCTGGTTCAAATCCCGTTAACCTCTCTGCCTTTTAGTTTCAGTGGTAATTATGTGGGTAGTACTCATTCCCCTTCCACTTGACAGAGGTGAGGTGTGCAGAAATTGAGATAATAGTTGTATAGGGATTCTAAATAATTAATCAGCTCCTCCGCTCACTCTGCAGAAAGAAAATCAAGTCTGTGGGAGACAAGTGCTCATGAGGACCAAGCAACAGAAATGATGGCGATGACTACACCTTTTATTAGATTTTCGAATAGAATCAGACCACATGAAGCTGGAAGTCATACAGAGAGACAAATTACATTTGGTCACATTTGGGTGGGAATAGAACTTTTCAGCTCCAGCTCTTGAGCCGGTGTAGTTCTGTGAAATCTCATTTTCAGGCTCTGTTAGGGCAGCCCCGTATTCCGATCGTATTTCTGAAATAAACACTCTGAGCTGGTCCTCTTCACTAATGCCTCCTTCCCTCCCAGAGAGTTTCAAAGAAGGGGGAGCAGGTGAACCATTTAGGACCAACTTTCATTATTATGATCTTTTGATTATAGAAGTAACATATCATAAATAAAAAACCTTAAAAACATAGGAATGGATAAAGAAAAAGGGAAATTTCCTGGGAATCCATCTCCTCAACCCCATTTTTTTCTTATTAAAGTCTTTGGCTAATGTCAAAGAATCCCTCCTCCCCACCCTCTGGTCCTTTCCTTCCAATGTGCTTTTATTACCGAAGTTTAGTGCAAAAGAAATTTCAACCTAATTGCGGGGGCAGGGGGAAGGGAGGCTCTAGCTTCTACGGAATATGGCTATATGAAATAAAGGCCAGGGCTTACGAACTGGATTTGGAAACACCAGTTATTCATCCTTATTTAAAAATGGATAAACTGTAAGGCAGGGAATAAGATTTTAGGTACCCACATCCTGATCTAGCTGTGTTTATGTGTCTCAGGGGATGGGTGGACAAGAGGTACAGTCCAAATTAGACCATTTCTGCTTTGTAAACTAACATGCTCTACAAATATGAGATTAGCATGAATGTTGTTGCTGACTCTGGGAGGGGCAGTCTTGTGTGTTTATCTAAACAGTTAATATCTGTCAGTGGGCCATTGCACAAGCAACTAGCAAAATGGTATCCTGTGCCTCAGTTGTTCCTTCTATTTGCAATTCCAAAGCTTATTTAATCGCCCTCAGCAGCTTAATATATACCTCATCAATAGGGTAGAGAAGCAGAACTTGGCCTTAGAGGAGAAAGATCAGAACAAGTGTAACTTACTCCTGATGTGCACAGTTAAATAACCCACTTGATGTAGGGAGTTGAAGAAGCATATAAGAAAGTGTCACCTAGTACTGCCTCAAATACAGTAAAGTGGGTGACAGCACTCTATAAACCGTAAAGCTGGGTAATAATGCAAAGGATTGTTGTCATCATGACTGGGGAGATTGGCTGTCACCCAGCGACTGTGATATGCTCCCAGGCAATTCCACAGGGGTCTTATAAGCCCCTTTCCTATACAGGTGCTAGAAAGTGCCACAGAAATACAGGCTCCTGATGACTGTAAAAGCCAGGCAGCTAAATTTAATAAGACATTTGTCAAGAAGATGGCAGATAATGACCAATTTTTGGTAGACAGATAGTTGTCTGCAGAAATAAAGCCTGTATTGAACTATCTTGGAGTGGGAAGAAGCATTGCTATGACAACAAATTACTTATATTTGATTTAGAAGAAGGAGAGCAGTGCAGCTTAATGGTTCAGAAAGCTCGTGACAACAATTGTTGGCACCGGGTATATGTTAAAATGTAAAATGTTAAGTATGATCTGTTAAATAATTAATCACCTCAGTGCATTCTGTATCCAGTCTCTCTTATGAACCAATAAAATACAACATAATTCAAATTTTAAAAAACTGCTAGCAGAGTTACATGCAAATTGTTCTGTTTTATAAAGTGCCCCAAATGAAATTCCCAACTTTAATATGCTGAAATCCAAAAATTATCATGTGTTTAAAAGGGAAAAAAAACCCAAAACAACCAAAACCCAGAGACCTATTTACTGTGTTTTTATCGCATCCAGACCTGAAATTATGGTAGTTTGGAGTTTCTCATTCTGTAGATGATTAATCTTCTTTGTGATTGGTTGTGTGCTTATTTGCAAGGAAACTAGTCTTCAGACCATTACCATCCTTTCACTGTGTTCATTCCTGAGAGAATGTGTAAACAGTGGTTTGTATGAACTGGTTATTTGCAGTACATCTGGGGAAGTAGGCCTGAGGCAGGTGGTGAGGGCACAGAGAACCTGGAGAAAGCCTGTAGACAGGAGGCTTTCTCTTAGAGAAACAGGTCTTTCCTCTTTCTAAAGATAAAATCAGGTGGACCATATTCCCAGGAGATAGGATTTAGGGCCTTGGCCACATTCTAAGGGTGGGTAGATCTAGGGACTCCTTGAGGGCTTCTAATACTTTTTATTCTTTCCTTTTGTGCCTTTCCCTCCTCCCCCGCTTTACCCAATGTCATCTCCCTGTGTCCTTCTAGAAAAGAAAAGAAAAGTAAGAGACAGGAAAAAGCTTGGAAGATGGAGAACTGACTTCATGAATACAAGATTACCACCCTGAACTTTCAAACTGTCTCTCCAGGCAAAAGTCACAAATTTGCATATGGCCTCGGCCTTTCTGTCTCGGAAAAAATTTGATTGGTCATTACTACAGGGAAGAGACCATTTCGTGGGGTTTATTCAGAGGAGGAAGTTTGAAAACAATGACAAGCCACACCTTAAGTTAACCTTCCCCTTTAAATGAGGAGTGGCCCAGAGTCACAGCTGCTGATGAATCACAGATTTTGCCTGGCATACAGTTTAAATTCCATCCTCTTAAATGATCTGGTGTTCTGTGTTTTACTGGTGGACATCATGTCAGATCATGTCCTGTCCTCCTCAGAAACTTATAGTGCTCCCAGTAACTTGTAGAATAAAATCTGAAGTTGTTAGCCTGTTCCTCTGGCCTTTCACAATGTGGAAATAGACATTTTAGAAAAAGCTTGCAAATGTAATACCTACTCATTTTAGAAAATTTTGAAGATACAAGGGTTGGCAACCTTTTTATGTAAAGGGCCAGATAATAAATAATTTTGTCTTTGTCACTACTACTCAACTCTGCCATTGTAGCACAGAATCAGCCACAGACATGACAATACAGAAATAAACACGTGTGTTTGTGTTCCAATAAAACTATATACAAGTCAGTCAGTGGGTCAGATTTGGTTTGTGGGCCATAGTTTGCTGAGCCCTGGTATGGAGAATAAAAATCGCCCATAATCTTGTTACCAGAGTGTTAACATTTTTGCTTAACTTTCCTCTTTCTACTCATATTGTTTTTTAAAATTTAAATTAATTTATTTTTTATACAGCAGGTTCTTATTCTCTATTTCATACACTGTAGTGTATATATGTCAATCCCAATCTCCCAGTTCATCCCACCCCACCTTCCCCCGCTTGGTACCATACGTTTGTTCTGTATGTCTGTGTCTCTGTTTTGCTTTGCAAATACGTTCATCTGTATCATTTTTCTAGATCCCACATATAAGTGATATTATATAATATTTGTTTTTCTCGTTCTGACTTACTTCACTCTATATGGCAGTCTCGAGTTCCGTCCACGTATCTGCTAATGGCACAATTTTGTTCCTTTTTATGGCTGAGTAATATTCCATTGTATATATGTACCACTTCTTCTTTATCCATTCATCTGTCGATGGGCATTTAGGTTGCTTCCATGACCAGGCTATTGTAAGTAGTGCTGCAATGAACATTGGGGTGCATGTGTCTTTTGAATTATGGTTTTCTCTGGGTATATGCCTAGTGGTGGGATTGCTGGGTCATATGGTAATTCTATTTTTAGTTTTTTAAGGAACCTCCGTACTGTTCTCCATAGTGGCTGTATCCATATACATCCCCACCAACAGTGCAAGAGGGTTCCCTTTTCTCTACACCCTCTCAGCACATGTTGTTTGTAGATTTTGTTGATGCCCATTCTAACTGGTGTGAGTTGATACCTCACTGTAGTTTTGATTTGCATTTCTCTAATAATTAGTGATGTTGAGCAGCTTTTCATGTGCTTCTTGGCCATCTGTATCTCTTCTTTGGAGAAATGTCTATTTTGGTCTTCTGCCCATTTTTTGATTGGGTTGTTTGTTTTCCTGATATTGACCTGCATGAGCTATTTATATATTTTGGAGATTAATCCCTTGTCCGTTGATCCGTTTGCAAATATTTTAACCATTGTGAGGGTTGTCTTTTCATCTTGTTTATGGCTTCCTTTGCTGTGCAAAAGCTTTTAAGTTTCATTAGGTCCCATTTGTTTATTTTTGTTTTTATTTCCATTACTCTAGTAGGTGGGTCAAAAAAAATCTTGCTGTGATTTATGTCAAAGAGTGTTCTTCCTATGTTTTCCTCTAAGAGTTTTATAGTGTGTGGACTTACATTTAGGTCTCTAATCCATTTTGAGTTTATTTTTGTGTATGGTGTTAGGGAGTGTTCTAATTTCATTCTTTTGCATGTAGCTGTCCAGTTTTCTCAGCACCACTTATTGAAGAGACTGTCTTTTCTCCATTGTATATCCTTGTCTCCTTTGTCATAGATGAGTTGACCATAGGTGCATGGGTTTATCTCTGGGCTTTCCATCCTCTTTCATTGATCTGTATTTCTGTTTTTGTGCCAGTACCATATTGTCTTGATTACTGTAGCTTTGTAGTATAGTCAGAAGTAAGGGAGTCTGATTCCTCCAGCTCTGTTTTTTGTTTTTGTTTTGTTTTATTCTCAAGATTGCTTTGGCTATTCGGGGTCTTTTGTGTCTCCATACAAATTTTAAGATATTTTATTCTAGTTCTGTAGAAAATGCCATTGGTAATTTGATAGCAATCTGTAGATTGCTTTGGGTAGCATAGTCATTTTCACAATATTGATTCTTCCAATCAAGAACAAGGTATATCTCTCCATCTGTTTGTGTCACCTTTGATTTCTTTCATCAGTGTCTTATAGTTTTCTGCATAGAGGTCCTTTACCTCCTTAGGAAGGTTTATTCCTAGGTATTTTATTCTTTTTGTTGCAGTGGTGAATGGGATTGTTTCCTTAACTTCTCTTTCTGATTTTTTGTTGTTAGTGTATAGGAATGCCAGATATTTCTGTGCATTAATTTTGTGTCCTGCAACTTTACCAGATTCATTGATTATCTCTAGTAGTTTTCTGTTGGCATCTTTAGGTTTATCTATGTATAGTATCATGTCATCTGCAAACAGTGACAGTTTTACTTCTTCTTTTCCAGTTTGTATTCCTTTTATTTCTTTTTCTTCTCTGGTTGCCGTGGCTAGGACTTCCAAACTATGTTGAATAAGGTGGTGAGAGTGGACATCCTTGTTTAGTTCCTCATCTTAGAGGAAATGCTTTCAGTTTTTCACCATTGAGAATGATGTTTACTGTGGGTTTGTCGTATATGGCCTTTATTATGTTGAGGTAGGTTCCCTCTGTGCCCACTTTCTGGAGAGTTTTTATCATAAATCGGTGTTGAATTTTGTCCAAAGCCTTTTCTGCATCTGTTGAGATGATCATATGGTTTTTATTCTTCAATTTGTTAATATGGCGTATCACATTGATTGATTTGTGTCTATTGAAGAATCCTGCATCCCTGGGATAAGTCCCACTTGATCATGGTGTATGATCCTTTTAATGTGTTGTTGGATTCTGCTTGCTAGTATTTTGTTGAGGATTTTTGCATCTATATTCATCAGTGATATTGGTATGTCATTTTCTTTTTTTATAGTATCATTGTCTGGTTTTGGTATCAGGGTGATGGTTGCCTCATAGAATGAGTTTGGGAGTGTTCCTTCCTCCGCAATTTTTTGGAAGAGTTTGAGAAGGATGGGTGTGAGCTCTTCTCTAAATGTTTGATAGAATTCACCTGTGAAGCCATCTGGTCCTGGACTTTTGTTTGTTGGAAGATTTCTAATCACAGTTTTAATTTCATTACTTGTGATTGGTCTGCTCATATTTTCTATTTCTTCCTGGTTCAGTCTTGGAAGGTTATACCTTTCTAAGGAATTGTCCATTTCTTCCAGGTTGTCCATTTTATTGGCATAGAAGTGGCTTGTAGTAGTCTCTTAGGATGCTTTGTATTTCTGCGGTGTCTGTTGTAACTTCTCCTTTTTCATTTCTAATTTTATTGATTTGCGTCCTCTCCCTCTTTTTCTTGTTGAGTCTGGCTGAAGGTTTATCAGTGTTATCTTCTCGAACCAGCTTTTGGTTTTATTGATCTTTGCTATTGTTTTCTTTGTTTCTATTTCATTTATTTCTGCTCTGATCTTTATGATTTCTTTCCTTCTACTAACTTTGGGTTTTGTTTGTCCTTCTTACTCTAATTCCTTTAGGTGTAAGGTTAGATTGTTTATTTGATATTTTTCTTGTTTCTTGAAGTTGGACTGTATTGCTAGAAACTTCCCTCTTAGAACTGCTTTTGCTGCATCCCATAGGTTTTGGATTGTCGTGTTTTCATTGTAATTTGTCTCTAGATATTTTTCTATTTCCTCTTTGATTTCTTCAGTGATCAGTTGGTTATTTAGTAATGTCTTGTTTAGCCTCCATGTGTTTGTGTTTTTTACGTTTTTTTACTCTAGTTAATTTCTTTTTCTTTTTTTAAATAAATTTATTTATTTTATTTTATTTATTTATTTTCGGCTGCATTGGGTCTTCATTGCTGTGCATGGGCTCTCTATAGTTGCGGCGAGCGGGGGCCCCTCTTCCTTGCGGTGCACGGGCTTCTCATTGTGGTGGCTTCTCTTGTTGTGGAGCATGGGCTCTAGGTGCATGGGCTTTCAGTAGTTGTGGCCTGCCAGCTCAATAGTTGTGGCCCATGGGCTCTAGGGTGCAGGCTCAGTTGTTGTGATGCACGGGCTTAGTTTCTCTGTGGCATGTGGGATCTTTCTGGACCAGGGCTCGGACCTGTGTCCCCTGCATTGGTAGGCAGATTCTTAACCACTGCACCACCCGGGAAGTCCCTCTGTAATTGATTTCTAATCTCATAGCGTTGTGGTTGGAAAAGGTGGTGATATCATTTCAATTTTAAGGTTACTGAGGCTTGATTTGTGACCCAAGGTGTGATCTATACTGGAGAATGTTCCATGTGCACTTGAGAAGAAAGTGTAATCTGCTGTTTTTGGATGGAATGTCCTATAAATATCAATTAAATCTATCTGGTCTATTGTGTCATTTAAAGCTTGTGTTTCCTTATTGTCTATCTAGATGATCTGTCCATTGGTGTAAGTGAGGTGTTAATGTCCCCCAGTATTATTGTGTTAATGTTGACTTCTTCTTTTATATCTGTTAGCAGTTGCGTTATATATTGAGGTGCTCCTATGTTGGGTGCATACATATTCATAATTGTTATATCTTCTTCTTGGATTGATCCCTTGATATTTATGTAGTGTCCTTTTTCTCTTGTAATAGTCTTTATTTTAAAGTGTATATTCTGTCTGATATGAGAATTGCTCCTCCAGCTTTCTTTTGATTTCCATTTGCATGTAATATCTTTTTCCATCCCCTCACTTTCAGTCTGTATGTGTCCCTAGGTCTGAAGTGGGTCTCTTGTAGACAGCATATATAAGGGTCTTGTTTTTGTATCTATTCAGCGAGCCTGTGTCTTTTGGTTGGAGCATTTAATCCATTCACATTTAAGGTAATTATTGATATGTATGTTCCTATTACCATTTTCTTAATGTTTTGGGTTTGTTTTAGTAGGTCCTTTTATTCTCCTGTGTTTCCCACTTAGAGAAGTTCCTTTATCATTTGTTGTAGATCTGGTATGGTAGTGCTGAATTCTCCTAGCTTTTGCTTGTCTGTAAAGCTTTTGATTTCTCCATCGACTCTGAATGTGATCTTTGCTGGGTAGAGTAATCTTGGTTGTAGGTTTTTCCCTTTCATCACTTTAAATATATCATGCCACTCCCTTCTGGCTTGTAGAGTTTCTGCTGAGAAATCAGCTGTTAACCTTATGGGAATTCCCTTGCATGTTATTTGTTGTTTTTCCCTTTTTGCTTTTAATAATTTTTCTTTTTCTTTAATTTTGTCAATTTGATTACTATGTGTCTCGGCATGTTTCTCCTTGGGTTTACCCTGCCTGGGACTCTCTGTGCTTCCTGGACTTGGGTGGCTATTTCCTTTCCCATGTTAGAGAAGTTTTCTACCCTAATCTCTTCAAATTTTTTCTCAGGTTCTTTCTCTCTCTCTTCTCCTTCTGGGACCCCTATAATGCGAATGTTGTTGCATTTAATGTTGTCCCAGAGGTCTCTTAGGCTGTCTTCATTTCTTTTCATTCTTTTTTCTTTATTCTCTTCCACAGCAGTGAATTCCACCCTTCTGTCTTCTAGGTCACTTATCCATTCTTCTGCCTCAGTTATTCTATTGATTCCTTCTAGTGTATTTTCCATTTCAGTTATTGTAGTTTTCATCTCTGTTCGTTTGTTCTTTAATTCTTCTAGGTGTTTGTTAAACCTTTCTTACATCTTCTTCATCTTTGCCTCCATTCTTTTTCTGAGGTCCTGTATCATCTTCAGTATCATTCTGAATTCTTTTTCTGGAAGGTTGCCTATATGCACTTCATTTAGTTGCTTTTCTGGCGCTTTATCTTGTTCATTCATCTGGTACAAAGTTCTCTGCCTTTTCATTTTGTCTATCTTTCTGTGAATGTGGTTTTCCTTCCACAGGCTGCAGAATTGTAGTTCTTCTTGCTTCTGCGGTCCGCCCTCTGGTGGATGAGGCTATCGACTACTCATATTGTTTTACATGGTTGTGACTAAATTTTGTATACTACCAAACTTATACCCTGATTTTTTTTCACATAACATTCTCATAAACATTTTCCATGTCACTTAAAACTTGTCAGAAATATAATTCTTAATGGCTATATCATACTCCATTCTATAACTAGATCATAATTTACTTAATCATTTGCTATTTTCTTAGTTATAAATAACGTTGCAAAAAACTGCTTTGTGCAGAAATCTCTGTATTTCAGATTATTTTGTAGGCCATTTTCCTTCTTGTGGAATTGTTGGATCAGGGGGGATGAATGTTTTTAAGGAGTTTAATATGGGCTCTTCAAAAAAAGTAGTACCCATTTACTTCCCACCATCAGTGTCCAAGAGACCCCTTTTCACCTTGTCCTTGCCAACAGAAATTCTCACTAAAGCAAAATCTTTGTGAAAATGGAATCTAAGTTAATGTATTCTTTGATTATTAGGGTGATCAGGGAAAATTTCAAAGAATTGTTGATCAGTTGTCGTATTTCTTCCTTTGCTCACTCGGCCATAAATGTACCCTGGGCCCTAACTCGCTCCCCCTTTTGCTTATGCAGTTTTCTCCTTTCATCCTCCAAGCTCCTTTTCAAAATTGTAGTCATCCTTTAGGGCCCAACCCAGATCTGAAATCATCTCCCTGTCCATGCAGTCCTCCCTTGTTCCTCCCATTCATTTGAACTCTCTGCCCCATAGTCCCTCTCTTACGGCCTTTATCCCATTCTGCCTCCTTCTGTAGTTTTCTGTATATGGACTTTCTTCCCAGGGCAGGGACTGGGTCATGTACTCTGTACTGGCTTCCAGAACCTAGCAAAGAGCTTAGGATACAGAGGCCTGATTAGTCTATGAATGCTTTGTTGACGGTTTCCTGAGGTCTGCTACATGTGATTTTTAAAAAAAAGATGTTATAATTACCTGTGATGTCTACAGAGCTGGTTGGGATCAGTAATAAGAATGTTTTCCTGGTTACTTAAGATGGGCTGTATCCCTAAGTCCTATGCATTCCTTTATGTTAAATCTGGATCCTCAAGTTTTCCAAGGGGTGGTAAGCAACAATTTTCACACACATTAGGCTACTCTCTTGCATGTATAGTGTAGTACTGCACTATCGAATAGAAGTTTCCATGATGATGGAAATGTTTTATATTTGTACTCTCCAATATAGTAGCCACTAGCCAGGTGCAACTACTGTGCACTTGACATGTGGTTACGGCAACTGAGGAACTGATTTTTTCATTTCATTTAATTTTTTTTTAATAAGGTGTCTTTTAAACATTTATTTATTTTTTTAAATTTTATTTATTTTTGGCTGCTTTGGGTCTTCGTTGCTGCGTGTAGGCTTTCTCTAGTTGCGGTGAGTGGGGGCTACTCTTCGTTGCCGTGCATGGGCTTCTCATTGTGGTGGCTTCTCGTCACAGAGCACAGGCTCTAGGCACGCGGGCTTCAGTAGTTGTGGCACGCAGGCTCAGTAGTTGTGGCTCACGGGCTCTAGAGCACAGGCTCAGTAGTTGTGGCACACGGGCTTAGTTGCATGTGGGATCTTCCTGGACCAGGGCTCAAACCTGTGTCCCCTGCAGGAAGATTCTTAACCACTGTGCCACCAGGCAAGTCCCTTATTTAATTTTAAGTACTTTAAATTGAAATAGCCACGGGTAATAGTGGTTACCATATTGGAAAGTGCAAGATCATACAAAATATTTAAAGGTACAGCCCCTTTTTTGTATGGGTAAGAGAAGCTCAGTGTTTATAGTAATCTAACGTAACCTTGACGTTGTGGCTGCCCAGAATTTTGGTGAGGCAGCCCAGATCCTGATAGAACTGTGGTGAGAGAAGAGGCTGTGAGTTTGGTTCAAAATGGAAACTGCCTCCAGTGGCAGATCTGTGTTGGGAGAGGAGGGAGATGGTGCCAGATTGGTATAGAGTGGAGGCAGAGCATGAAGAGCTGGAACATCCAGAGGAGACATGTGGACTTGATATGGTCGGTAATAGGGAGCCATTAACAATTCATGAGAAGAGGAGAGACGGGAGAGAGTGGTGTTGCAAGGTCGCATCTGCCAGGGGCATGCAAGCTACTGGGAGAGGATGTGAGTTATTAGCTCCTCCTTTATTGGGTAGGGCTGGGCAGTAATGATTCACCAAGGCCCTCAAAACCCAGTCCCATCAGAAAACACAAATGATTTATTTTTGCATTAGCTTCCAGTTATTGTGTGCCTTCCTGTGGCTCAGATCCACGCCAGCATCTAGCAAGGAAGGCTCAGAGTTGGGAGGTGGGAGAGAAAGGCCGCCTGTGTGGTCCTGGTGCCTTGAAAGGTGTGTCTTGGATGGCTCCCTGAGCCTTCAAAACAACCTGGCAGCCCACTCATTCTGTTCCCACTGGCCCGCTTCCTTTAAGGACCAGTGGAAAATTTCTCATGTTTTTTTGTTAGAATATTTTGAATCTCATTGCTTTCCCCACTTCCTACTTTTCAGTTCGGTTGAACATTTGTGTTTCTTCCTTCTATCTGCTCTTTTGCTCCTACCATGTCCCTGACTACTTTGCTTATATTTTCATAACCCTGTCCTGACTTTAGCACACAGGCTTGATGATTGCCTGGCACTGTTCTAAAGATCTGCCTCTGGACTCATTTTTAGGGAAAGGAAAACCACTATCAAAAGGACTCTGCCAGGCTTCCCTGGTGGCACAGTGGTTGGGAGTCCTCCTGCCGATGTGGGGGACACGGGTTCGTGCCCCGGTCCGGGAAGATCCCACATGCCGCGGAGCAACTAGGCCCGTGAGCCATGTCCGCTGACCCTGCGCGTCCGGAGCCTGTGCTCCGCAGCGGGAGAGGCCACAACAGTGAGAGGCCCGCATACCGCAAAAAAAAAAAAAAAAAAAACAAAAACAAACAAACAAAAAACCAAACTGTTGGTGTATGACTGTGTCATGAGATTAAGCATCAATAAGTAACTTTAGGGCTTCCCTGGTGGCGCAGTGGTTGAGAGTCCGCCTGCCGATGCTGGTGATGTGGGTTCATTCTCCGGTCCGGGAAGATCCCACATGCCGCGGAGCAGCTGGACCCGTGAGCCATGGCCGCTGAGCCTGTGCGTCCGGGGCCTGTGCTCCGTGATGGGAGAGGCCACGGCAGTGAGGGGCCCACGTACTACAAAAAAAAAAAAAGACTCTGCGTCTTCACCCTCCCCATTGTGCTCAGCTAAGGCAGCTGTTCCCATCTGCCTCCCAACCTCCAAACCCAGCTTGGCCCAGGGACACAGCCTAGCTCAGAAACGCCCTCCCTTTAGGGAAAAGGTGGTTTAGCAAAGTCAAACCCACAAGCCTGCAGAAACCATTGACCTGAGCAGGCCCTGGAGATGTCTGACAGTTAAATCTCCATGTGTCAGCAGGCCTTGCTACTGAGACCAGAGTGCCCTGTCCACGTCATTCCCGCAAACAGGGGCTAGTTGCTGAGAGTAAAGGTGGTCTGGGTGCGCCTCAGCTCACCTCCTGCTCTCGAGATACAGCTAGAATAACTGTGAGTACCACTCCCCTCGGCAGAGGAAAGCAGCTTCCTCATAGTTGCCCAATTAAAGGAAAAAGTTGAGCTACACAATGTAAGATTTTTGCAAAGATCAGTGGTCTTTTAATGGTTTCTATCCTGATCATGGAGGTGGTATAGTTTATGAAGGAAGGGCATGGATTCTTGTAACACACATTTACTGAGAATGTGCTGTTTGCCAAGCAAGTCTGCTTGGTACTAGAATCTGACACTAGTGGGCTAGAATTTGTGTTCTGCCAGTTGTTAGCTATTTGAGCTTAGGTGAGTTTAACTTCTTTGAACTTCAGTTTACCTGCCTGTAAAATGGGAGTAATAATGCTTATTACCTTGTATGGTTATTGTAAGGATTAGAGAGTATCTGTACAGTACAGTTGCTGGGACCTAGTAAGGACTCAATAAAAGGTAACTGTTGTTATTATTAAGGTGTCCATTTCACTTTGTAATAACCTCAAGGTTAAGCCTGTTGATCCAACGTCCTTTCTCCTTATCCTTCAGCATCCTGGCTTTTACCTTTCTGAAGCTACATACTCAGAATAAGAGACATTGGGTGTGGTGGATTTAATATGATTTTCTTGATGGAAAGAAGGTTCCTAGGTACCAGATGACTGAGCTGGGGAAAGCTCTAGAGTTGCCTTCTCTAAGGAAACCTAAGGTAATTGCCACCTGTCTGAGAGATTTCTGCCCTGTCTGAAGGCCAGGGGGCAGGATATTGATGACAGCGCCTCCTCCTGGCCTTTTCAAGAGTAAGTGCACAAAGTAGAGGCCACTTTCCCAGGAAGTTGAATGGGTGGATGGATAGGGGATATTGTTTTTGAGTCAGGGACACCTTTTGTTCCATACTTGAGTGGTCATGGTCTCCCCACCTTAGGATGCTCTGTTGGTTTGGCTTTAAGGGAAGCTTTCCAGTTGACCTCTTAATCTTCAGAAATAATACCGGAAGTCACTTAGGCTATCACCTTCCATAGAAAACTATGCAGAGTTGTGTTCTAGGGATTCAGTGGGTCTAGATTTTGGTTTTCTGTACTATCTGGGTCAAACTTTCTGAGAGTGATGCACATGGTGTGTGGATGAGTGGCCAGGTGTGCTTCAGAGGGTGAGGGTTGTGTAAGAGTAACACTGAAATCCCTCAGCAAGACTGAGGGGTTGTCCACATCTACTGCCCTAACGGGGGACCCTAGCGAACAGGAACAAGACTGGATCATTGCCACCAGCTCGGAGATATATTCACAGATATCAAAATTAAATGTTAAGAGGACGTCCCTCTAAGAGCTACAAATGTTCTCTCCTTCAAATTCATTCATCTCTGTTGCTGTCTCTTCTGTAAGAATGAGAAAAAAACTGCTTGTGATACAAATCTTTACGTTAAGTCCCGCTTCACGTGCAGAGGGGCAGCTTGCAAAAGTAAGGACTTCCACAGATACCCATTTAGAAAAAATCCTTTGGTAATGTGAATTATAACCTTAGAATTTCTTGGTTGTGAAATCTTGATTTTTAATGTGTTGGGTTTGCTTCAAGCAGTTTGCCTATGCTGTAGGCTACAACCTCCTTTTAGTGAAATGACGAGGTATGTCCCCTTTATAAAATACTCAGGGAAATGGAACTATGTCATGGTCCCCGTTGATCTAGGTCCCTAGAGACTTAAGACCTCAGAGCTGTAACTGCAACTGTTAGTTCTGTTAGAGTGTGACTTCCCAGCAGCCTTTATCTGTCTGTATTTTAAGGAGTTGTCTACAGTCACTTCATGATGACAGAATACAGGGTAATATAATTAAAAAGAAAAGAAAAAGAACAGAATGAAGGCTCTACTTCTTTCTGCTGGTCTTTGCCTTCCCTTGTTTCACTGAACCTCCCTCCCTCTACGCTCAGCCATCCTCTGAGGTTACCTACTGGTTGGGCTCATAACCACGTTGCCTCTGAGGCTAGTGGACATGCCCAAACACTGATATTTGGGTCCTAACTTTCAGCTCGATTTAAAGAGTTGCTACTGTTGAATGTCATCTTTTTTCCTGGATCCTTATGGTAAACTTTGACCCTTTGGATAAAACACCTAGGTGAGCAATGGATTAAATGGGAAATCTTTCCATGAAACAAATTCATTTAATAGTATTGCCTTGTATGACAGATGGTAACTAGACTTATCGTGCTGATCCTTTTGTGATGTATCAAAATATCGAATCACTATGTTGTCAATTGAAACTAACATAATATTATAAGTCAGTTGCACTTCAATTTAAAAAAAGTAGTATTACATTATAAATAAGTAACAAACACGAACAGCTTCCATCCCCTCACCCCTGCTAGCCATACAGCCTGAATGGGAAAGTTGATCAGTGTTTTGTTTCTTCAGTTTTGATTTTACTTGAAGTAAGTTATCAAAATCAGACACATCCCTGACTGTCCAGAAGTCCACAAAATATTTGTTGCAAATTGATCTAATAAACCAATTTGGTTGTCTACAGTTATTCGATTCTATTTTGGTGGGCATCATTCATCTTCAATAGTTAGAGGTAGGTGAGGGCTATAAAGGTTTCCTCCCTGCAACCAGTATATTACAGTGAAAGCAATTCAGATCACATTCTACCACACAAACATTTATTAATAATCAGACACAAAAAAGTCATACAGCCTGATCTGTATGCCCAGAGACATTCCATCTCTTACTGTTGCCAACCACTATCTTGTGTGAAAGGTTCACTGGAGGTAGATGTGACAATAGTCTAGCTATAGGATTCAGCTTACCTTCTAATTAAAGGGCACATCCAAATCCTCCATTAAGTGTCTGAACATAAGATTTGTTGGGACTCCTGAGCCTAATGTGTCATTCCCAAGAGGTGAAGGTCACTGGGCCAGCTGAGTCTTATATCCAATTTATGCAAGGGTGGGAGTGCCTGAATAGTTCTAACTGAGCCACTTGTCTTGAACACCAAGGAGTTCTCTAATGAAATATCATTTCTAGTATCCATTGCTCTAATTAACAAACCACTTGAAGATTTCATAGCTGAAACATTTGAGTGTGGCTTTTTATCCATTAAAAAAAATTAAGGTGTGCTTTACATACAGTAAAATTCACCCTTTTTAGGCTAGAGTTCTATGAGTTTTGACAAATATATACCATAATCGAGATAGAGAATGCTTTCATCACCCCCCTCCCAAAAATTCCCTTATGACTTGCTTGTGAGATTAAAAAAAGCTTTATTGAGATATAATTTATGTACCATACTGTTCACCCATTTTAAGTGTATAATTAATGATTTTTGGTATGTTACATTATTAATTTTTTAAATCGTGGTAAATGTATATATATAATGAAATTTGCCATTTTAACCATTTTTAAGTGCACAATTCAGTGACACTAATTATGTTCACAGTGTTCTGCAACCATTACCACTATTTCCAAAACGTTTTCATCACTCCGAATATAAACTCTGTACCCATTAGGCAGTAAGCAGTAACTCCCTATTTTCCCCTCCCCCAGGCCCTAGGAACCACTGTTCTATCTCTATGAATTTGCCTATCTAGCTACCTCATATAAGTGGAATCATACAATATTTGTCCTTTTGTGTCTGGCTTATTTCACTTAGCACAGTGTTTTTAAGGTTCACCCATGTTGTAACACGTGTCATTCCTTTTTAAGGCTGAATGATAGGGACTTCCCTGGCGGTCCAGTGGTTAAGACTCTGTGCTTCCACTGCAGAGGGCACGGGTTCAATCCCTGATCCCTGGTCAGGGAACTAACATCCCACATGCCACGCAGTGCCCCCCGCCCCCGCACCAAAAAAAGGCTGAATAATATTCTATTTTATAGATACACCACATTTTGTTTGTTCATCTGTCTGTGGACACCTGGGTTGTTTTCCTTTGGCTATTGTGAATAATGCTGTGATTAACAAGTATCTGTTTAGTCTCTTTTCAATTCTTTGAATTGAATTTTTCAATTCAATTTCAATTCTTTGACATTCTTTTCTTTGAAATTCAATTCTTTTAGTCTCTTTTCAATTCTTTGGGGTATGTACCTAGGAGTAGAATTGTTGGGTCACATGGTAATTCTGTGTTTAGCTTTTTGAGGAACTGCAGAACTGTTCCACAGCAGATGAGCCATTTTACATTCCCACCAGTAACGCACGAGGGTTCCAATTTCTCCACATTCTTGCCAGCACTTATTTCCTTTTAAAAAATTATAGCCATCCTAGTAGGCATGAAGTGGTATCTCACTGTGGTTTTGTGTTACATTTTCCTAATAACCAATGTTGTGCTCATTGGCCATTTGTATATCTTCTTTAGAGAAATGTCTGTTCAAGTCCTTTGCCCATTTTTTTAAACTGGATAGTATGTCTTTTTGTTCTTGAGTTCTTGACTGTGGGCTTTGATGAGATTTCAGTTGCTAACTAATCACCCCTGGAGTGTGTATTCTCAGTTAGGATTCTTCAGATGTTAACAGTGGTGTACTGATAAACATTGAAAGCCCTGATTTATAGCATTTGCCAATTCGTGTGGTCCATTTCAAATTACCAGTCTGTCCTCACTAAAGTAACAAAGGCATTGTGAAGGGATGCACAGAATCGACTCTTGCTAGCCAGTGCTACTGGGTTTCCAGCACAGCACTAAATGTTAATGAATGTTAATGAACTGCCCTAGTGTAGAAAACTAATATACACATACATATCACAGTGTCTATGCTGAAAGTGTTTTAAATTGAATTGCAGATATTATAACTAAAATTAAATGAAATAGATTTTCAATTAACAACTCTTTAGGAATAGCTACTATTTGTTGAGCTCATCATACGCTAGACATGTTCCAAGTGTTTGATGCATATTATCAGTCAACAGAGGAGGAAGCTTGAAGCAAGTTCAGAGTAGCCTGAGACTTGAACCTGGACTCCAGAGCCACTGCATTTGACCTCTGTTTACACTACCTTCTGTCCCATTCATGGAATTTACTTACTGAGTGTTGACTCCCATAAACAGAGTGAATGGCTTTCTTCTAACCTCAGAGACCCTTCTGTGTTACTGTTTCACCCTCAGCCTCTCCAAAACCTACAAATTAGAGGTGAAAACCAAAGCCATGTTGGTACTACCTATCAATGAACTGTAGAGGGTTAAAAATATCCTTTTCCTGATTGCAAAACAACCTCCCAAGTTTTGTAAGAAAAATGTCAAAAATAGAAAGTGAAAATCCTCCATAATCCCATCTATCAGAGATAATCATTATTAACAGCTTGCATTTATTCTCTCAGATCTTTTATCTTTTTCTGTACTTTTTTTTTTAACAAAACTGAGATGATTCCTTACAATCTGAAATTTTTCTCCTTGGACAGTAGAGTTGGATGCCAGTGCATGTAGCACAACTTCATTCCTTTTAACACCTACATAATGTCTCTGGTGAGAAAGAAGCGTAAGGGAATTTGAAGGGCTGTTTTGAAGAAGGGATAATAGGTGGCACATGGGCCAAAAAGGTTGATAACCGCTGTTGGGTACCAGAAACAGAGCACCATTCTGTCTGCTCCCTCCTCCAGAGCTACCATAACTTACTTACCTGGAGTGATAAGATACAAATCAATTAATGTTGTTAAGAGTTCTAGGAAAACTCTTCAATAAACTAAGCGACTTGGGCATAAATGTGAGATAAGACTACGTATGAAAATCTTCCACAGGTCTTTAGGGCTTTGCAGCTCTGGTCTTAGAAACCCTATTTGGAATCTTTTTCTAAAACTCCAGTAGGACCTGCTCTGAATTTGAGAAACATTGTTTTCAAAGCAACACAAACTTTTAATTTCTCTTCATCTCCTGCTCATTTTTCAAGATGGCCACCACCAGATTTTCTCATTCTGACCTGTTGGTTCAATGATATTCTCCATGGTTGTCAGTGTTTTTGTTTTCTCCTTGGTCCACGCACTTGTCACTGGCAAAGCTCCTATTGACTTTAGCAGACGTGGCACTTATGATTTTTGCAACTGGGAATTCATGGGAAGAAAGAAGGTTATGGAGGGGAAGGTTTAGCCTGGGAGTAGTAGAAGTGTCTGACAGCCATTATTAGGTGGCTGTCAAAATAGAATGCTTTACTCTCTGGCACGTATCACTCCAGGGAATGAAATAATCCAAGAATGATAAGCTCTCAGTTGCCATCTGTCGGTTTGTGATGCTGCTTGCTTGTTCTAGTTAACATTGAACACTGACCTCACATGCCACTTGGAGAAACTTCGAGGAAGATAAGATGATCATAGGGTGTAAAGCAAGCTGACAGAAGGCCTGTCAAGAGAGATGGGCTAAAGGCCAGAGGTATCCGTTTATCAGGATTTGTCTATCTCATGGTTTCTTCTCTTTCTCTTTCTCTTTGTCTCAAGGAGCTGGCAGCATGCTGTTTTTCCCTTTAATACAACATATTTGCATTCTTTTACCAGTTTAAAGAGGTTAGTTTATAGTAGAGGTGGAGGGCTAAGAGGTCTGTGTTGGGGTCAGATGCTATCTTTTTTCTTAATTACAAAGGTAAAAATATGGGTGTTTGAAGCTCCTGAATGTCATTAACTTTCAAATTACAGGTGAAGCCTCAGGTTTGTGTATATATATTTTACTGTGCCTTCTGGTCCATATCCCCTTCAAAGGCAAACTGCTTCATGCCAGCTGTGCTGGGGGGCAGTAGTCATGAACTGTGCCAGAGACCCTGCCTCCCTGGCTTAGGTTGATTGGACTGGGAGTGGCCCCCTGTCCCCAAAACAGCCTGTTGATCACCTGGTGAGCAGTATGGGCTTGATAAGATGAGCTGGGCCATTCATTTTCCTCTCCTAGGAAATTAGAATTGGGAAGCTGAGAGACTAAATAAGACAGTTTGCAGCCGGGACAAGAGCCAAAAGATGATGGGGAGGAGGGCAGTCATGTCAGGCCAAGTCCAAGCTGGTGCTAGGAGGAGACAGAAGCCATGAGGAAACCGAGAAGCTAGTAAGAGAGAAGGAGAGATGCCCTGAGAGACAGTGTAGCTGTTCCTTACAGCCACCTTGAACCCAGAGCCCCCTTCCAGTTCTCCTGAGGCCAAGCTTTATCCCACACTAGGATTCTCATGGGATACCTGTTTTCTTACCATAAACCTCCCTTTTGTTGAGCCAGCTTGAATAGGACTGCTTTCTTTCAATAAAAATTGTCAGTCCAACACTTGTCTTTCGACTTCTTGATAATAGCAAGAACAAAAAATGTAAGTGTTGGTGAAGATGTAGAGAAATCAGAACCCTTGGACACTGTTGATAGGAATGCAAAATGGTGCAGCTGCTATGGAAAACAGTATGGAGATTCCTCAAAAATAGAACTACCATATGATCAGTAATTCCACTTCTGGGTATTTAGCCGAAGGAATTGAAATCAGAAAATCAAATAGATATTAGCACTCCAGGGTTCATTGTAGCACTGTTCACAATAGCCAAGATGTAGGAACAATCCAAATGCCATCCAAGGATGGATGAATGGATAAAGAAAATGTATATATGCAGCGTGGAATATTATTCAGCCTTAAGAAGGAGGAAATCCTGTCATATGCTATGACATGGATGAACCTTGAGGATATTATGGTAAGTGAAATAAGCCAGTCACAGACGGACAAATACTGCATGATTCCACTTATATGAGGTATTTAAATAGTCAACTTCATAGAATCAGAGTAGAATGAAGGTTGCTAGAAGCTGGGATGGAAGGGTTACCAGGGGCTGGGAAATTGCTAATCAATGGGCCTAAAGTTAACAGTACTTTATTGTACACTTACAAATTTGTTTAGAGGGTAGATCTCATGTTAAATGTTCTTATCATTAAATGTTCTTATCATCTTATCAATAAAATAAAATAAATTGTCAGATGAGATCTAGGTCCACAATTGTAGACTTTGGGGCTCAATTGACAACAGTCGTTTAACATTTAGGGTTAACATTAAGTGTTGAAGACTCTTCTGGGTATTATGGGGGATCAGTGAAAAAACACAGATACCTGATTATTTCTTTCAGGCTCAATGCCGACGTTATGGGCTTTAAATCTGTGTTCCTGGCAAACTGAGAATGAAAAGAGGCAGGGATTCTGACTGTTCATTTATCACCTCACAGCTCTCAACCAACAGGGGGCCTTCTTTATCTTATTTAACCTCTCAGTAGAATATTTGCCTTTCATTTATTCCTCTTTCCAGTCAAATCTTGATTATTCATGTAATCGGGGAGAACATTAATGGGAGTAATAGAAGACCGCCCCACCTTGGCCTCTCTTCTCTGCCACAGCAGCATTAAGTTCCAAAAATGGAAACCAACCCGCAGGAGAGGTAAGGAGGCTGTCTCTGTTGAGTTCCTTTTCTGGTGCCAGTAGGAGATTGCTGGAAAGCCAATGCCATCTGCTTGGATTAAAGTAAAAATAAGGGATTTTGAAAAACGAAAATACAGTTGGGGGCAAGTTGACCAGGATGCCGTTCTTTCTCTTGCATCTATTTCACCCTCTGTCAGTGTCTCACGTCAGCTCACCCAGCTTTCTGACTGGCAACTGATATTCTCAGTTCAAGGTTTGGGACTCAGCCAGCTAAAATTTCCACAGTGGAGTTTCCCAAGGTTTGTTCCTCGAGCCATTTGCATCAGAGTTACCTTGGGCGTTTCTTAAAAATGTTGATTCCTGGGCCATACTCCAGCCCTAGTGAGTCCAGGTAAGGGGGAGAGGAATTGACCTGGGAACATGAATTTTACTGTACTCCTCTCCAGGTGATATTTGTGCATACTGAACTTTGAGAATGACTACTCTGTAAAATGACCTGAGGGGATTCGGAGGGTAGTTCTGGAAAATTACCACCACTTCCATTTCCCTCACTGTTAGTAGACCAAGTGAGTGGGTGGGGAAAAATGGGGCATCCCTGGTGTCAGAGAGTATTTTTCTGAGTGCAAATAGATAGGGCTTCTCTACTGAAATGAAAGTGAAGAAAAATGGAGACTCCACCATGCAAAATTAGATGGCACTTAGCATTCAAATATTTGTTGAATTACTCCCTGAATAATTGACTGTTGATTGAGCAGAGACACAGGAATGTTGTGTATAAGTTACAAACTTGGTTTGCATCTATGTTTCCTTCTAAAGAGACCACCCTCTTCTCCATTTCTGCATTGTCTTTATCTAGAATGAAAGTAGCTGGTCATCTCCAACATATTTGGGGTTTTGTGGTAATTTAAATATATAAATAGATACTGCATGGTGCCGCTCAATGGCTGTACCTAAATATCACCCTACTAATCGAAATGAGGATATTGTGTTTATTTTAAGACAGTGGTTGTAGCGTTCAGTCTTTTTTTTTTCAAACACTGGCTCCATGGAGGAAAGCAAGGTCCTGTGTTTCATTGCTTTCCAAGCATTCCCCAACAACTGTTGAATGGGTTTTGTTCCAAAAGTTTCTTTGGAAGTCTATTTAGAATTCAGATTGCATTGTCCCATGGACACAATATTCTTGGGGGTCTGGTTCCCAGACCAACTGGCAAAAGCCTATTTAATCTGAAATGGAATGGAAGTGCAGTTCCTCAGCCCCTAGCCAGGATTCCTAACAGTGTTTTTATGGGGAAAAAAGCACCAGAGTTTCAGACCTGTGGTCCTCGTTACACATCCGAGTTTCACTCTCTGAGCAGAATCAGAGAGTTAGAGGGAACAATTCAAACTCCTTCACATGGCTTCCTAGACCTTGTGTGCTCACCTCTCCAGCATTGTTTCTTACGGGTTTCCCCTGGCACTCTATATTATCTAGGCAAAAGGAGCTACTTTGAGTTCCCTGAACGTGTCTTTGTAACCTCTGGGCCATTGAAGCCTTTACCCATTGCTATTCCCTCTGCCAGCGACCTCCTTCCCTGCTGCCCAACTGGTGGCTCTGTTACAGGCTCTCAAAACTCTGATCATAGGTTTTATTATGCTGTGATTTGTGGCTTTTATGTCATTTCTCTTTCCTCTTGCCAGACTAAATGCTCCACAAAAGCCAAGACCATGTCTGTGTTAACTCGCTGTTGTTTCCCCAGCACTTAGCATGGTGTCTGGCAGGAGGTAGGTTCTTCATAATACGGCAAGTGAATGAATGATTTAGCCCAGGGGTTCTTAACATTTTCGTAGCTGCTGTACACATGATGGTCTTCGTGTGCTCAACAGACTGAGCTGAGCGCTGCGTCAATAAAAAGGTAATATTTGAGTTACATAGAATTCCCAACCGCTGTATCTGTGACTCACCTCTGCTCTCCGACTCAAGAAAGCATATGAAAGCATCTACATCTGATTCAATTTCTCCTCATAACATGTGGCAAAAAAGCATTTTGCAAGTGAGAAAGAGTGAGCTATCGGAGGGATAAGATAAAAATGAATAGATGTGTAAATAATTTGCAAACTTCAGTCCTCTAACTATTATTCATCATAAATCACTTGCCTCGGGCTTCCCTGGTGGCACAGTGGTTGAGAGTCTGCCTGCCGATGCAGGGGACACGGGTTCGTGCCCCGGTCCGGGAAGATCCCACATGCCGCGGAGCGGCTGGGCCCGTGAGCCATGGCCGCTGAGCCTGTGCGTCCGGAGCCTGTGCTCCGCAACGGGAGAGGCCACAACAGTGAGAGGCCCGCGTACCGCAAAACAACAACAACAACAGCAACAACAAATAAATCACTTGCCTCACCTCTCTCGCCTGATGAGACCTACCCATGGGCTGCTACATGGTTCTGAGAAGCACAAATCTGGTCCAGTCCTGATGTGGGCTTTGAGATTTAGAAAGGACAAGTCTTTTGCCCGAGTCCGTACTTTAGTGAACAGCTGTTCCGGGAATACAGTCTAAGGCTTTTAACTCCCAGGCCATTGTACTTTCTTCCAGAGGTTATACGTTCTATAAATAAAGTCAGCATGCATTGAAAACAACTTAATCCTTCCGTGGATATTCAAGGCAGTCTCAGATCACTTGACCAGGGTCACTACTGGTGATAGATTGCGGGCAACAGGAGGGTGAAGTAATGAAAAAGTACGTTCTCTCATTTAGGTTTGGTTCATTAATGCAAGGCCTGGGGGCAGAGCACAGGGAGTCCAGCTAACCCAAGGCACTGCTTATGGAATTGAGACTTAACAGATGGCTCTTCATTACGCTAGGATTCCACATCTGCACGGAGTGTAGAGCGTGACTGAATGCTCAGTGGGTATTTCTTGATTATGCAATTTACAGAAATCACTCCTCTGGTGTGATGATAATACCAGTTAGAATTTTTTATTCCATTGATCATTTAATTGGTAAGCATGTGATTTGATAAATGAAGTGGTGGCTGTTATTACTATTATTACTTTTAAGGAGCTCCTATAGAGTTAGGAGGACCTTTCTGCCATTTGGTTTGGGACCCTGCATCAGCTATTAAAAAGTACATGGGGGGGCTTCCCTGGTGGCGCAGTGGTTGAGAGTCCGCCTGCCGATGCAGGGGACACGGGTTCGTGCCCCGATCCGGGAGGATCCCACGTGCCGCGGAGCGGCTGGGCCCGTGGGCCGTGGCCTCTGGACCTGCGCGTCCGGAGCACGTGCTCCGCAACGGGAGAGGCCACAGCAGTGAGAGGCCCGTGTACCACAAAACAAACAAACAAACAAACAAACAAAAAGTACATGGGGAACTTAAATACCCGTTGCTTAATGTTATTTGTACTTCTGGTTATGATTCTTATGTGTTTCTTCTGCTCACAACAGAATCTGCCATAGGACTGAATGAATGGAGACAGCCTAATGGGTCACACTAAGTAAACTTTACCTAAGTAAAGTTCACAGGCATTTAGGAGAAGCGCCGATCTGCTGGTCCCTGGAGAGGAAGGGAAAGCAGGGCTTTTCCAGGTGTAAGCCTGTGACCCAAGGTCAGATTCTTGTGGAAGGTATGTGGTTGGCTGGAGAGGACAGCATAGCTCACTTCTCACCTGCCTTTCTGTAGGACACACTCCACGAGTCTCATATCAGGCTGGGTCTTTCTCCCTGTGGTGAAGAAGACAGCCCACAGGTGGCTAATTAAAAGGATCATAAGCCCCAAAGCCAACCTCAAGGGCTTGCGAGAGCTAAGCCTCCTTCCACCAGGCCACCCAAGGTCCTCGGAGACTGGTAGGCCAATAGCATAATGAGTGAGAATGGAAAGCACCATTCCCTACTCCCCTTTAAGAAAAGGTAACCTATGGATTTGTAGTCCTTCAAACTGCCAGTATTTTGCTCCATCCCAGTTTTGCTTCCATGCCACTTTTTTTTTTTTTTTTTTTTGCGGTACGCGGGCCTCTCACTGTTGTGGCCTCTCCCGTTGCAGAGCACAGGCTCTGGACGCGCAGGCTCAGTGGCCATGGCTCACGGGCCCAGCCACTCCGCAGCATGTGGGATCTTCCCGGACTAGGGCATGAACCCGTGTCCCCTGCATCGGCAGGCGGACTCTCAACCACTGCGCCACCAGGGAAGCCCCTATGCCACTTCTTTAATATCACTGAATAAACTCTCATCTGTCTGTCTGTCTGCATTGAGGGAAACAGAATGAACCTAGAAGGGCTATCCTTGAAGTCACGCACCACCAAATTCTGGGCTGTTTGCATCTGCCTCAGTTTCTCCTTGTAACGTGACAAAAAGCATTTTGGTTCTAAGTAACAATACAAAGCTTCCTGGAGTGAACCAAATGTGAAAAGTGTAATTTGAAGCAGTTCTCAGAAAAGAGCCTCTTCTGGTAAATAAAGGCTCCTTTTCCTTATTCTTTCTTTTTTTTTTTTTCATTTATGCCTTATCACATTTTGTCCAATTTCAGCTCATCGCAGGCTGAATTTTCCTTTTGATATCTGCTTTCCAGAATAGTCCTCGACTGTAAAAAGGGAACAAAAGGCCAACTCCTTGGCTTTCAATTTGCAGCATCCCCAGCCCTTTCATCTATCTCAGTGCTCCTCTAGTTGGGAACAAAACCCAAGCTCCAGGGTCAGAACACATATGGAGGAAGAGCGCTTTTTCAAACTCTAAGCCCACACGGATTTCATGTTTCATTGTCATACTGCTTTGCGATACAGGGTCAGCTGCGGGTAGGGAAGGTAGAGAGGGCTTAGAGGAAAAAAATTGGTTCGCCAAAACAGACATTCCCATTTTGGGGGTCAGAAGTTCAATTCAGAAGAAAGCGTGTTCTTAAGGGATTCATTTGCTAATCCCGGGCTGCTCTCCATCTTGAGGGCATGTGTGTCAAGGTACCCAGCCCGGAAGATGAAGCAGGAGTTTGATGTGCTGGCGTTTGGGCGCTCGTTCAGCCACTGTGCCTTTTGTTCTCTAGTTTCCTGTCCATTCTTCAGTGTCTACTTTTCCTCTTCTGCTGCCTTTGGTTGAAAATCACAGAAGACCTATGTCTTTTGTGATCCTAGCTTGTTGTCTTGGTTACAGACTTCTTTGGCCTGCCTTTTTTTTTTTTTTGAGGGGAATATACTGCTTAAAGAAGAGTTTTAAAAATAGCAACTGAGGGCTCTTTCTCAAAGGATACTGGGGTATTCAGCAGTGGGTAGAACTAGGGTTTGCAAACTTGGCTGTAGTTTGAAATCGCCTGGAATGCTCTAAAATACTGCTGCCCAGGCCCCAGGCTCAACCAGTTGAGTCAGGATTTGGGGGAATGGGCCCCAGGAATTGGGATTTTATTTTAAATTAACTGGCTAGGTGATTCTAATGTGCATTCAGCATTTAGAGCCATTGAGGGTTTTTTTTTATTGAAGTATAATTGATTTCCAGTGTTTTAGGTGTACAGCAAAGTGATTCAGTTATACATATGTACGTATTTTTCAGATTGTTTTCCATTATAGATTATTACAAGATATTGAATGTAGTTCCTTGTGTTATATAGTAGGTCCTTGTTGGTGACATATTTTATATATAGTAGTGTATACATTTTAATCCCAAACTCCTAATTTATTCCTCTCTTGCCCATTCCCCTTTGGTAACCATAAGTTTGTTTTCTATGTCTGTGCATCTATTTCTGTGTTGTAAATAAGTTCATTTGTATCATTGGAACCACTGAGTTTTTTTTTTAATAGATCTTTATTGGAGTATAATTGCTTCACAATACTGTGTTAGTTTCTGTTGTACAACAAAGTGAATCGGTCATATGCATACGTAGGTCCCCATATCCCCTCCCTCTTGAACCTCCCTCACAGAACCATTGAGGTTTAACAGCAAAGCCAAACGGTTGGGTTCCGAGCTCTTTGAGACAGGTGAGGAAAATAGGATCAACCTTTTTGTACCTTAGTTTTTCCTGCCTAGAAGATGCAGCCAGCAAAGCTTGAGGAGCTACAGAGTCTCACTGTGACTGCCCTGTCATTGCTGTCACATGCAAAAGAGTGGCACCTTCCCTTCAAAACAAAAATCCAAGTATCCAGCTGGCTTGGTGTCTGGGCTGTAACAGTGGCTTGAGGCAGTCTCAGGGATTAAAATAAATCTTCCAGTTGCTTGAAGAAGGAGCTTATCTATGGGGAGGCACAGCAATTTCACTTGCCCCACTTTGGACAGAGCTTTCCGGGTGTTTGAATCTGTCTCTTCTCATACTGCAGAAAGTTAGCAGGGTCGGGCCCAATATTTTTATTCTTTGTGAAATTTCCTTTTTAATTGTTTTTGTAACATAGAGGCAACGCCAAGCCTATGATCCAAACCTGAAACATTACAAGAATATGACATGTAGCAAATAAAAGTCCCCTACAAGTCTGTCTCTCACCATCAGTGTGTTTTTCCTTCAGGTTTTATGTTTGATTGGTTGTTACTGAAAAACTCAAACAATTTGAAAGGAATAGAAGGGCATGTATAATTCTCTCCAACCCCTTACCCCTAGTCTGTTATTTTTTTCTCCCCAGAAACAAATCAGCATTACCAGTTTCTTGGAAATCTTGAGAGGCATTCTATGCATAAACAAAGCTTGAATATATATATATATATATATATATATATATATATATATATATATATATATATATATATATATATATATATATTTTAAAGAAGATGTTGGGATAGGAGTTTATTAATTAATTTATTTATTTTTGCTGTGTTGGGTCTTCGTTTCTGTGCGAGGGCTTTCTCTAGTTGTGGTGAGCGGGGGCCACTCTTCATCACAGTGCACGGGCCTCTCACTATCGTGGCCTCTCTTGTTGCGGAGCACAGGCTCCAGATGCGCAGGCTCAGTAGTTGTGGCTCACGGGCCCAGTTGTTCCGCAGCATGTGGGATCCTCCCAGACCAGGGCTCGAACCCGTGTCCCCTACCTTAGCAGGCAGGTTCTCAACCACTGAGCCACCAGGGAAGGCTTGAATATTTTTAAGTGACTTTTTGATTAGGTAATCACATCTATCCACCTACAAGAGACATCTGTTTGTTTCATTTATTCGTTCAACAAGTATCTGAGCATCTTGAATGTTCCAGGCATTACGTCAGCTTCTGGATCTCTAATAAGGACCAGTGCACAGCCACTGCCCTCCAGGAGCTTACAGTCTAGCAGGGAAGATTGACATTTAACAAAGACACAGCTACTGTCAAATGAGAAATGGTGATGAGTGTTGTGAAGGAAAAGAATGGAGTTTACATGTGTCACTTCCAAAGCAGTGGTTGGTAGAGTCCCCTTCCCCAATTTTCTAACATGGAGGTGTGCATGGGAGATTGGAGGCAAAGACATAAACTGCAACCTTTATTCTTGCCAGCAGTTTTCTTTTCTGCCAGAATTTTCATCCGACAAAACGGCCTGCTGAGAGTTGGGGTAATAATCTACCAGCCAGCTTTGTACTTGGTTGACAGAGTGCTGGCAGTATGCTAGATCACACCCTTGTCAGACAGACTGAACTTCTTGCAGATAGGAACTATGTCCTGCATCTCTGTGTGTGCCCAGAATGCCAGCAAGGACAAACTGATGCAGTCACTAGGCAATAGGTCCTTTTATTATGTTTTCATTTTATACCTTAGCAGCACTTCAAGAGGTAGGTGTTCTTATTCCCCTTTTTAAAGATGAGAAAACTGAGGATTAATGAAGCAGGTGTGTGTGTGTATGTATGTGTATACATATATATATAGCTCCCTTTATTTTTTTAATTTTTTTTAGAAGATGTTGGGGGTAGGAGTTTATTAACTTATTTTATTTATTTTTGCTGTGTTGGGTCTTCATTTCTGTGTGAGGGCTTTCTCTAATTGTGGGAAGTGGGGGCCACTCTTCGTCGTGGTACGCGGGCCTCTCACTATTGCAGCCTCTCTTGTTGCGGAGCACAGGCTCCAGACGCGCAGGCTCAGTAGTTGTGGCTCACGGGCCTAGCTGCTCTGAGGCATGTGGGATCCTCCCAGACCAGGGCTCGAACCCGTGTCCCCTGCATTGGCAGGCAGATTCTCAACCACTGCGCCACCAGGGAAGCCCTATAGCTCCCTTCTTTAAAAATACTCCTGTTCCCCTCCCCCGCTCCAATTCCATGACCATAGTCATAAAGCTTCTCGGTGGCAGAGCTCTGCAAACATTTGTTGGCCCACGTGGCTGTGACCCTGACACAGTTGGTTCCCTTCCTGCAGGGAACTGGATACCATCCATCCCTCCCACGGGTTGGCCCAGGCTCTGTTCCTTCAGAGTTGTCTGGAAGAGTTTTAAGACAACCAGGTTATCTATCCTGTTCTAAATATTTTTCTGGGATTCAGGTCAAGGTAGCAGCATGATCCTGTCCTAAATGGGCCAGAGGAGGAGGACTCCCGTGGCTCCCCAAAAGGTCATGTGTCTCTGTACTCACTGCCCCTCTTCCCTCCTCTTCCAGCTTGTATCTTGGGCTGGGCTGTAGCCAGGGAACAGAGTCACACTTGCACAGGTTTCCTGGGGAGCGTTTCTGTGTCTGACCCTATGTTAGGGACTATGGGGCGTGGAGGCAGAGGAAGCTTCTCAAAAGACAAATGGGGGAGACAACAGGTAGTATTGGCTACAAACACGTCTTTGCAATCAGACAGTTCTGTGTTCAAGGCCTGACTTACTTAGTCGTGTGACCTTAGGCAAGTTACTTAACCTTTCCTTAGCTCAGTTTCCTCATATGTAAATGGAGGTGAGTTGGGGTGGGGAATAGCACTTACCTCATAGGATTGCTATGAGGAATACATGAATATAGTGCCAGGCACCTAGTGAAGCACTCAATAAATAATAGTTGCTGCTGTTATTATTATTAACATTAATCTCATCATCATCACTACTACTACTGTTATTATTTACAACAGTAAGATGCGATAAGTGTATAGTAGCAATACGTGCAGATGGCGTTCAGAAAAGGAATGATCAGTTGGGGAAGTGTTATCCAGGAACTGTCCAGAGGAGGTAGAAGTGGAATGAAATATGCCGGGTAGAGCAAATATGAAAGTAGGAGGCCGAACTGAACTGGAGTGGGGACGAAAAGTAACAAACCCAACATCTGGCATATTTGGACCCTGTTACTAGCTCACCTGTCTTCACAGCCCATCTTTCCAGCTATGTATGGCTCCCCATAGGAGCCCTACGTTACTGCTTGTGGTTTAGATGTGGTAGTCAGAGGGGTACTTGTTGCTGGCTGCTCTGGCTGGGACTTAGAAGGTGTCTGTGCCATAGTAGAGTTGACGTGGGTCCTAACTCTGCAACGTGGTTTGTGGGTTCAAAGCCTAATTTTTATCAGCTTGCCTAGGGATGTTGGTTTCACACTCCCAACCTTACAAAAGACTGCTTGATTAACCACAAGGTGGATATGAATGGATCAATGATGGGAGAGAGATCTGTATAGACACATAACACTTGTGTCTATGTCAGGCCATACCTTTCCTGATAGCAAGATTTCTGAAGCCAAATTAAACAGGGGCTTATTTGATAACCTAAAATCAGAACCTAATGGAATTGAAGGGTCTTATGAAAGAGACCATGTAGGTATAACACACCTTTGTATTGACAAGAACATGGGTCCTTTTCCGTCTCCACTGCTGGAAAAAACATCAATGACAGTTCTTCTCTTGGATGTTTCTGTTTTCTGTTTCCATGCAAACACTGTGTGTGTTAAGACCATGTTATTCTCCTGAGTTTCTTTTCCATCTTCTTCATAAGATTTGGAAAATACTTCTCAACAACAATATAGTTAGAGTGATTTCTTCTCATTGAGTGCTCTTTTTGGCTTTGTTCCCAAATTCTGATGTTTCCAAGCAGGGCCACCACGAATGGCTATGCACTGCACAACCCTAGGAAAGGGTGCCATTCACATAGACTATAAATGAATGGCGCCACTAGGGTTGTGCAGTGCACAACCTACACAACTATAATCGGCGGCCCTGGCATAATGTAATGTCAGTTTTCTTCATCTTGAGCAGGTTTCTGGGAGAGGTAGAGACTAGCAGTTTGGAACCATTCTCAGGGACTTATTAAGGGGGGTGGGGCTTGAAGCTGTGAGCTGCTGCTGTAGCTAGGAAAGGAAGAGAGAAGTGCAGTTATGGCTTTGAGAGGATTATCATCTGGCAGTGGGAACCATCACATGGGAGGACTACTTATGTTCATTCTTTGAGTAAATAAATTTTTGAGGCCCTCGTAGAGGGTTGAAGAACAGGAAGGATTTGCATAGGAGGGAGCATTTGAACTGGGCCTTGTAAGAGAAGCAGAGTATAAACATGTAAAGATGAATTGTGAGGAGAGAGTTCCAGGGGAAAGGACTAGCAAGAGGAAAGACAAAGATAGGAAACTGCATGGGGTATATGGGTAATGGTAAATAATTCAGTTTGGTTTATGAAAAAGGGTAGTGAGCGATAACACTGGTGGGGAAGATCAAATGATGATGGGGGAGGGGAGGGATTTGGATGCCAAATTAAAGAGTTTGGACTTTATTCAACAAGCAATAAGGAGCCATCTGAAGTTTGGGGTTTTTTTTTAAATAGTTTATTGAGATATAATTCATTACTGTACAATTCACCCACTTAAAGTGTTCAATCATTGGTTTTTAGTGTATTCACAGGTATGTGTAGCCATGACCACAGTCAGTTTAGAACATTTTCATCACCTCAAAAAGAAGCTCCATACCATTTAGCTAACATTCCTCTACCTGTCCTCCCATTCCCCTAGCTCTAAGCACTGACTGCTCTGCTTTCTGCTTCTATAGACTTGCCTATTCTGGACATTTCAGAAATGGAGTCATATAATATATAGGCTATTTTGACTGACTTCTTTTACTTAGTATAATGTTTTTAAGGTTCATTCATGTCATAGTGTGTACAAGAACTTCATCCCTTTTTATGGCCAAATAATATTCCATTGTATAGGTATACCACATTTTGTTTATCCATTCGTCCGTTGATGAGTATTTGGGTTGTTTCCACCTTCTGGCTATTATGAATAATGCTACTATGAACATCCATGTATAAGTTTTTATGAGCATTTCTCTTGGATATATACATAGGAATGGAATTACTGGGTCATATGATAACTCTGTGTTAACTTTAGAGGAACTGCCAAACTGTTTTCCCATATTGCAGCACCATTTTACATCCCTACTAGCAGTGTATGAGGCTTCCAATTTCTCCGCATCATCATGAATACTTGAGATTGTCATTTTATTTTAGCCTTGCTTGTGGGTGTGAAGTGGTATCTCATTGTATATTTGATTTGCATTTCCCAATGACTAATGATATTGAATACCTTTTCATGTGCGTATTGGCCATTCATATTTCTTTTTGGAAAAAATGTCTATTCAAATCCTTAGCCCACTGTTTAACTATCGTCTTTTTATTATTGAGTTTTGAGAGCCACTTATGTATTCTGCATACTAGACCTGTATCAGAGAGAAGATTTGCAAAATTTTTTTCCCATTCTTTGGGTTGTCTTTTTACTTTCTTGATAATATACTTTGAGGCAGAAAATATTTTAATTTTCATGAAGTCCAATTTACCTATATTTTCTTTTGTTGCTCATGCTTTTGGTGTCACATCTAAGAATCCATTGCCAAATTGGGATCATGAAGATTTACCATTATGTTTACTTTTAAGAGTTTTATACTTCTTGCTTTTATATTTAGGTCTTTGATTCATTTTGAGTTAATTTCTGAACACAGTTGTGAGGTAGGGGTCCAAATGTCATTCTTATACATGTGGAAATCCAGTTGTCCCAGCACAATTTTTTTTAAACTGGGATATAGTTGTTTTACAATGCTGTGTTAGTTTCTACTGTACAGTGGAGTTCCCTGTCATACAGCAGGTTCTTATTAGTTATCTATTTTATACATATTATTGTATATATGTCAGTCCCAATCTCCCGGTTCATCCTGCCCGCCCCTTTCCCCCCTTGGCGTCCATATATCTGTGTAGCTATTTCTGCCTTGCAAACTGGTTAATCTGTACCATTTTTCTAGATTCCACATATATGCGTTAATATACGATATTTGTGTTTCTCTTTCTGACTTACTACACTCTGTATGACAGTCTCTAGGTCCATCCACATCTCTACAAATGACCCAATTTCGTTCCTTTTTATGGCTGAATAATATTCCATTGTATATATGTACCACATCTTCTCTATCCATTCGTCTGTCGATGGACATTTAGGTTGCTTCCATGACCTGGCTATTATAAATAGTGCTGCAATGAACATCGAGGTGTCTCTGTCTTTTTGAATTATGGTTTTCTCTGGGTATATGCCCAGTAGTGGGATTGCTGGGTCATATGGTAATTCTATTTTTAGTTTTCTAGGGAACCTCCATACTGTGCTCCATAGTGGCTATATCAGTTTACATTCCCACCAACAGTGCAAGAGGGTTCCCTTTTCTCCACACCCTCTCCAGCATTTGTTGTTTGTAGATTTTCTGATGATGCCCATTCTAACTGGTGTGAGGTGATACCTCATTGTAGTTTTGATTTGCATTTCTCTAATAATTAGTGATGTTCAGCAGCTTTTCATGTGCTTCATGGCCATCTGTATCTCTTCTTTGGAGAAATGTCTATTTAGGTCTTCTGCCCATTTTTTGATTGGGTTATTTGTTTTTTTGATATTGAGCTGCATGAGCTATTTATATATTTTGGGGATTAATCCCTTGTCCATTGATTCATTTGCAAATATTTTAACCATTCTGAGGGTTGTCTTTTCATCTTGTTTATGGTTTCTTTTGCTGTGCAAAAGCTTTGAAGTTTCATTAGGTCCCATTTGTTTATTTTTGTTTTTATTTCCATTACTCTATTAGGTGGGTCAAAAAAGATCTTGCCGTGATTTATGTCAAAGGGTGTTCTTTCTATGTTTTCCTCTAAGAGATTTATAGTGTCCTGTCTTACATTTAGGTCTTTAATCCATTTTGAGCTTATTTTTGTGTATGGTGTTAGTGTTCTAATTTCATTCTTTTGCATGTAGCTGTCCAGTTTTCCCAGTGCCACTTATTGAAGAGACTGTCTTTTCTCCGTTGTATAACCTTCCCTCCTTTGTCATAGATTAGTTGACCATAGATGCATGGGTTTATCGCTGGGCTTTCCATCCTCTTCCATTGATCTATATTTCTGTTTCTGTGCCAGTACCATATTCTCTTGATTACTGTAGCTTTGTAGTATAGTCAGAAGTAAGGGAGTCTGATTCCTCCAGCTCTGTTTTTTGTTTTTGTTTTGTTTTATTCTCAAGATTCCTTTGGCTATTCAGGGTCTTTTGTGTCGCCATACAAGTTTTAAGATTTTTTATTCTAGTTCTGTAAAAAATGCCATTGGTAATTTGATAGGGATTTCATTGAATCTGTAGACTGCTTTGGGTAGCATAGTCATTTTCACAATATTGATTCTTCCAATCCAAGAACATGGTATATCTCTCCATCTGTTTGTGTCACCTTTGATTTCTTTCATCAGTGTCTTATAGTTTTCTGAGTAGAGGTCTTGTACCTCCTTACATAGGTTTATTCCTAGGTATTTTATTCTTTTTGTTGCAGTGGTGAATGGGATTGTTTCCTTAATTTCTCTTTCTGATTTTTCATTGTTAGTTTATAGGAATGCCACAGATTTCTGTGCATTAATTTTGTGTCCTGCAGCTTTACCAAATTCATTTATTAGCTCCAGTAGTTTTCTTTTAGCATCTTTAGGATTATCTATGTATAGTATCATGTCATCTGCAAACAGTGATAGTTTTACTTCTTTTCCAATTTGGATTCATTTTATTTCTTTCTCTCCTCTGGTTGCCGTGGCTAGGACTTCCAAAAGTATGTTGAATAAAGTGGCGAGAGTGGGCATCCTTGTCTAGTTCCTCATCTTAGGGGAAATGCTTTCAGTTTTTCACCATTGAGAATGATGTTTACTGTGGGTTTGTCGTATATGGCCTTTATTATGTTGAGGTAGGTTCCCTCTGTGCCCACTTTCTGGAGAGTTTTTGTCATAAATGGGTGTTGAATTTTGTCCAAAGCTTTTTCTGTACCTATTGAGATGATCATATGGTTTTTATTCTTCAATTTGTTAATATGGTGTATCACATTGATTGATTTGCATATATTGAAGAATCCTTGCATTCCTGGGATAAATCCCACTTGATCATGGTGTATGATCCTTTTAATGTGTTGTTGGATTCTGTTTGCTAGTATTTTGTTGAGGATTTTTGCATCAGTATTCACCAGTGATATTGGTATGTCATTTTCTTTTTTTGTAGTATCTTTGTCTGGTTTTGGTATCAGGGTGATGGTGGCCTCATAGAATGAGTTTGGGAGTGTTCCTTCCTCCACAATATTTTGGAAGAGTTTGAGAAGGATGGGTATTAGCTCTTCTCTAAATGTTTGATGGAATTCACCTGTGAAGCCATCTGGTCCTGGACTTTTGTTTGTTGGAAGATTTCTAATCACAGTTTTAATTTCATTACTTGTGATTGATCTGTTCATATTTTCTATTTCTTCCTGGTTCAGTCTTGGAAGGTTATACCTTTCTAAGAATTTGTCCATTTCTTCCAGGTTGTCCATTTTATTGGCATAGAGTTCCTTGTAGTAGTCGCTTATGATGCTTTGTATTTCTGCGGTATCTGTTGTAACTTCTCCTTTTTCATTTCTAATTTTATTGATCTGAGTCCTCTCCCTCTTTTTCTTGATGAGTCTGGCTGAAGGTTTATCAATTTTGTTTATCTTCTCAAAGAACCAGATTTTATTTTTATTGATCTTTGCTATTGTTTTCTTTGTTTCTATTTATTTCTGCTCTGATCTTTATGATTTCTTTCCTTCTGCTAACTTTGGGTTTTGTGTGTTCTTCTTTCTCTGGCTCCTTTAGGTGTAAGTTTAGATTGTTTATTTGAGATTTTTCCTGTTTCTTTAAGTTGGACTGTATTGCTAGAAACTTCCCTCTTAGAACTGCTTTTGCTGCATCCCATAGGTTTTGGATCGTCGTGTTTTCATTGTCATTTTCTCTAGGTATTTCTTCATTTCCTCTTCGATTTCTGCATTGATCTCTTGGTTATTTAGTAACGTATTGTTTAACCTCCATGTGTTTGTGTTTTTTACATTTTTTTCCTATAATTTATGTCTAATCTCATAGCGTTCTGGTCAGAAAAGATTCTTGTTATGATTTCAATTTTCTTATGTTTACCGAGGCTTGATTTGTGACCCAAGATGTGATCTATCCTGGAGAATGTTCCATGCACACTTGAGAAGAAAGTGTAATCTGCTGTTTTCAGATGGATGTCCTATAAATATCAATTAAATATGTGAGATATATTGTGTCATTTAATGGTTGTTTTTCCTTATTAATTTTCTGTCTGGATGATCTGTCCATTGGTATAAGTGAGGTGTTAAAGTCCTCCATTATTATTGTGTTACTGTTGATTTCGTCTTTTATAGCTGTTGCCTTATGTATTGAGGTGCTCCTGTGTTGGGTGCATATATATTTATGATTGTTATAACTTCTTGGATTTATCCCTTGATCATTATGTAGTATCCTTCCTTGTCTCTTGTAACATTCTTTATTTTAAAGTCTGTTTTATCTGATATGAGTATTGCTACTTCAGCTTTCTTTTGATTTCCATTTGCATGGAATATCTTTTCCCATCCCCTTACTTTCAGTCTTTATGTGTCCCTAGGTCTGAAGTGGGTCTCTTGTAGACAGCATATATATGGGTCTTGTTTTTGTATCCATTCAGCCAGTCTCTGCCTCTTGGTTGGAGCGTTTAATCCATTCACATTTAAGGTAATTATCAATATGTAGTTCCTATTACCATTTTCTTAATTGTTTTGGGTTTGTTTTTTTAGGGCCTTTTCTTCTCTTGTGTTTCCCACTGAGAGAAGTTCCTTTAGCATCTGTTATAGAGCTGGTTAGGTGGTGCTGAATTCTCTTAGGTTCTGCTTGTCTGTAAAGCTTTTGATTTCTCCATCGACTCTGAATGAGATCTTTGTCGGGTAGAGTAATCTTGGTTGTAGGTTCTTCCCTTTCATCACTTTAAATATATCATGCTACTCCCTTCTGGCTTGCAGAGTTTCTGCTGAGAAATCTGCTGTTAACCTTATGGGAGTTCCCTTGTATGTTATTTGTTGTTTTTCCCTGTTGCTTTTAATAATTTTTCTTTGTCTTTAATTTCTGTCAGCTTGATTACTATGTGCCTCAGCATGTTTCTCCTTGGGTTTATCCTGCCTGTGACTCTCTGTGCTTCCTGGACTTGGGTGGCTATTTCCTTTCCCATGTTAAGGAAGTTTCGGACTATAATCTCTTCAAATATTTTCTCGGGTCCTTTCTGTTTCTCTTCTCCTTCTCAGACCCATATAATGCGAATGTTGGTGCGTTTAATGTTGTCCCAGAGGTCTGTTAGGCTGTCTTCATTTCTTTTCATTCTTTTTTCTTTATTCTGTTCCGCGGCTGTGGTTTCCACCATTCTGTCTTCCAGGTCACTTATCTGTTCTTCTGCCTCAGTTATACTGCTATTGATTCCTTCTAATGTATTTTTAATTTTAGTTATTGTATTGTTCATCTCTGTTTGTTGTTTTTTAATTCTTCTAGATCTTTGTTAAATATTTCTTGCATCTTCTCCATCTTTGCTTCCATTCTTTTTCCAAGGGCCTGGATCATCTTCACTGTCATTATTTCTGAATTATTTTTTTGGATGGTTACCTATCTCCACTTCATTTAGTTGTTTTTCTGGGGTTTTATCTTGTTCCTTCATCTGAGACATTGTCATCTACCTTTTCATTTTGTCTATCTTTCTGTGAATGTGGTTTTCGTTCCTCAGGCTGCAGGATTGTAGTTCTTCTTCCTTCTGCTGTCTGCCCTCTGGTGGATGAGGCTCTCTACGAGGCGACACACTGTTGAAGAAACTTTTTTTCTTTGAATGGTCTTGCTCCCCTTGTTGAAAATCAGTTGGGAGGGTTTATTTTTGTACTTCGAATTCTTTCCATTAGCCCATATGCCTATACTTATACCAGCACCACTTTATCTTTATTAGTGTTGCTTTGTAGTAAGTTTTGAAATGTGGCAGTGTGGATCTTCCTACTTATTCTTCTTTTCAAGATTTTTCTGGCTCTTTGGGGTACCTTGCAAATCCATATGAACTTTAGAATTATTAGCTTGCCAGTTTGTATAAAGACATCTGTTGGATTTTTTAAAATTATTTATTTATTTATGTGTACATTGGGTCTTTGTTGCTGTGTGCAGGCTTTCTCTAGTTGTGGCAAGTGGGGGCTACTCTTCGTTGCGGTGCATGGGCTTCTCATTTCAGTGGCTTCTCTTGTTGCAGAGCACGGGCTCTAGGCGCACGGGCTTAAGTAGTTGTGGCGCACGGGCTTAGTTGCTCCGCGGCATGTGGGATCTTCCCGGACCATGGCTCAAACCCCTGTCCCCTGCATTGGCAGGCGGATTCTTAACCACTGTGCCACCTGGGAAGTCCTCATCAGTTGGATTTTGATAGAGATTGTGTTGAATCTATCGTCCAGAATTTGTGAGTTGTATAACATGATCAGAGATCTGTTTTAAGAAGAGGAACCTGGCAGTACTGTATGAACTAGAGTGAAGAAGGGAAGACACTGGAGGCCTTGAGATCAGATTGGAATCTGTTATAGTAGTTGAAGAAAATGAGAGGGAGTGAACTAGGAAAAGATAATGAGGGTGGATTTGAGATATACGAAAAGTTTAAATGTCAAGATGACAGGACTTGGGGACTGACCTACATATGGGGCCTGAGAAAGAGGGGTGGCATCAAAGATAGCTCTGAGGCTTGAAGATAGGCTAATTGATTGGATAACAGTGCTGTTTTTTAGAACTTTGTATTTTATTTTATTAAAATTTTTTTATTGAAGTGTAGTTGATTTGCAATGTTTTGTTAGTTTGAGTTGTACAACAAAGTGATTCACGCGTATATATATATATATATATATATATATATATATATATATATATATTCAGATTCTTTTCCATTATAGGTTATTACAAGGTGTTGAATATAATTCCCTGTGCTATACAGTAGGACCTTGTTGTTTATCTATTTTATACGTAGTAGTTTGCAAAAACTTTGTATGTTAAAATGATTTTCAATTTATAGAAGAGTTGTAAAGATACTACAGAGAATTTCTATATACCCTTCCGTCACCTTCCCCTAGTGTTAACATCTTGTATAACTATGGTGAAATCCTGAAAACTGAGAAATTAGCATTGGTGCTTGAACTAAACTATAGACTTTATTCCGATTTCACCAGTTTTTCCACACACGTCCTTTGTCTGTTCCAGGATCCAGTCCAGGATCCCACATTGCATTTGGTTGTTAGGTCTTCTTAGTCTCCTCCATCCATGACAATTCCTTAGTCTCTTTTATTACCTTGTCAGTATTGAAGAGTACTTGTCAGTTACTTTGTAAAGTGTTCCTTATTTGGACTTAACTTGATTTTTTTTTCATGATTAGATTTGAGTAATTTTGGCAAAAATACCACAGAAGTGATGTTCTCCCCTTCTTGGTGTATCATATCAGGGGGTACATGATGATATATGTTATTTCTGGTGATGTTAACCTTGGTCATTTGCCAGATTTTTCCACCATAAAGTTACTATTTTCCCTTTGTAATTAACAAGTACTTTCCGTACAAAAATGATCTTCTTTCACTACTAATCAGCATCTGTCAATGGTTCTTGCCTACAATTATTGCTGCAGTGTTTGCCTAATGTTAATTTTGCTTCCCTCATGCCTTCTGCCTTTATCAGTGGGAATTCTATTGTTGGAAGAGCTGTCCCTTCTCTCCCATTTTTTTGCGGGAGCAGTTAAGCGAGGGAAGAGTTTAGGGAAAGAAGACGGCAAGTTCAGATTTAGGCATGGTAGGCATGAGATACCTGTATAACATACAGATGGAAATATCCAGAAAGCATTTGTTATCTTCATCAAACAACAGTTGAGTTTAAGATGTTGGAGGCAAGCACTATTATTATTTTCTGTTTTAGAATGTAGAAACTGAGGTTCAGGGTGAAAACCTGAGGCATAGTGGGAAATAAAACTGGCAAGGCAGCTGAGGGCCACATTGTCTAGAGCCTTAATTACCCGACAGATGACTTTGGACTTTGTTCAGTGACTCACCAGTGCCAATTTAAAATTCGCCAGGAGGGAACAATTGATAATCAGATCCTAGCTCTGGATAGCACTGTGTGCAGCCATAGGGAGCCACTTAATATCCCCAATTAAATAAAATCTAAGTACCTAATGAGTTGTATAGGCCATTGGGGAAAAAGAGGTGTTATCTGGAGTTATTGGAGAAGGCTTTGTGCGGGAACTAGAACTTGCTATGGGCCTGGATGGAATTTGCAGTGAGCAGAGAACAGAAAGGGCATCCAAGAAGGATGATGCTATCAATAGCTCATACTTATTTTATTCCTTACAATGTGCCAGGCACTGAACTAAGTGCTTCAAACTAAGTGCTTTAATCTTCACCTCTACCCTATGAGATAGTACTAATGTAATTCTCATCTGACAGACGAGGAAACTGAGCCTCGAGTGTTTAAGGATTCTCTCCTTGTAGGCAGCTGGACAAGGGAAGCCAAGTAATATATTAGCACATTATAGTACAAGCATGGAAATAGAACAAGTGTAGTTAGATGAACTGGAAGTTTAATCTAAGCTCTTGCTGATGCAGCTCACAGTAGGGATGGATTTTCTTTTGAGATCAGAATAATTATAGCTACTATGTATTGAGTGCTAGCTATGTGCTAGACATTGTGCCAAGTGCGTTGCTTGCTTTATCTCATTTGATCCTCTCCAAAACCTCGTGAGACATAGGTGCTATTTTTATCCCTATTTTAGAGATGAAAATTCCTCCAGTCTCTTGTCCAAGGTTACAGTGCTGGTGAGTGGCAGAGCCAGCATGTGGACCCAAGTCTGTCTTAACTCTAAAGCCCATAATCTTAACCACTTAGCAACGCTCCCTATCCTGCTTCCACTCTCTTAATAGGGATGAATTTGGCAATGGGACCAGAAAGCTTGATGTTTTTAAGCTAAGGTTCTCTGGTCCCTGGATAGTGCTTGGATGTGGACATTGCCAAGTATATATGCCTTTGTGACTCTCCTTTTTCTATACCTCATTTGTTGGCCAACCCCGTTCTTTCTTTGGGTATAATTCAAACAGGTTACAACGTGGTCTTTCAAGTCTGGGAACATTCTGGCTTTAAAATGAATTTGCAATCTTTTAAATCTATCTGTGTTGATTTTTGAAGCCTGAGAGTTTGTTAGTAGGTACTCCAATTTCCCTTTTGTCTAAATTCTTGAGAGAAGGCTCTTTGTCAGCTCCTTATACTGACAAAAATGGTAATTTCTCAGAAAGAGGTAAACAGAAGGAATTAATGGGAGGATCGAGGAAATGATGCTTTCTTTTGTTATTTGAAGGGTAAAAAAGAGGTAGCTAAAAGAAGAAAGATGAGAAGGCCATTCTCATGGAAGAGTGACTAGGATTAGCAGTGATACAATTTCTTGATTTGGAGATTTAAAATTTTAAAATATTATGAAAACAATCGGGTACTCTTTTTTTAGTCCCAGGGTTGTAAAAGACTCAAAGCATGGCATCAAAGATAGAAGCCATCAAGGGAATAACGAGTATATCTGATTACATAAAGATATAAAAATTTCCATACGAAACTACCATAACCAGAGCTACTACAATGGCAACATGGGAAAAATATTTGCAGTAAATGTCAAATAGTCTGTATTCAATGTCATTAAAATGTAAATAGCTCTTATAACCCAATAAGAAAAAGAACATACTAGTTGAAAAATAGGCAAGGCCACAGATGGTCACATCCCCAAAGAAGAAATATGGCTGGCCAAAAAACATGTTAGAAAATAGTTTAATATTTCTGGCAATCTGAGACATGCAAATTAAAGCAATAAAGAGTGTGTGTGTGTGTGTTGTAGTGGAGGAAAATTAATTTTCCTTCTACCCTTCTAAATTCGTGGCTGAGATCCCCCTGTAATAAAAGACAGAATAACAAGAGGAAAACAAACAGACATTTAATAACTTGTATACCTCCTGTGTTCATGGGAGAGACCCAGGAAAACTGAGTAACTCTGTCAAAGGGCCCAAGCCACCACCTCAAATATCAACTGCAGCTAAAGACAAAAGGGTGGAGGGAGCCAGTTCCTGAAGGTGACCAGGAAAAGCACAGTAAACAAGGGTAAGGTTGTTATGCAGGTTTAAGTTGCTGCCTTTTCTATTGATAAGAGTTTCTAGAGATTCAGAGTCATCCTTCTCTTCTACAGAGTGAGAGACACCCTTACAAATAGAGATTTCCTTTATAAATGTAAATGTCTCTTACAGAAAGAGTCTTGTATACTTGATTTTCAGGGCTTCTCCTGTATCTGCTTTTTGTTGTTGTTGTTTTAAACCAGCTCAAAATAGTCCTTATGCCAAAGAGACATATTTGGGGGTGGCAAATTCTGCTCCCCTTCAGCGTTTTGCCTTTTAAAAAGTGATAATGACCTATTGGCCAGGCTGTAGCAGAAACACATTCTCATATGTTGCTGGCGGGAGTATAAATTCAAAGACATTTTCTGGAAGGCAGTTTAGAATTATCGGTTAAAAGCCTTAAAATGTATATTCCCTTTGAAGACCTAGAAATTCTTATTCTACAAATGGAGGCTAAATAGAGAAGGATCTGAAAATTTAGACATAACTTACATGTGTGACAGGAGGAGATTGGTTGAGTAAATTGTTGCATATCCATATAATTGAATAAAATGAAGCTATTAGAAAATGAGGTTGTAGAAGCATGTTTATGACATGGAGTATTTCAGGATACAGTTTGGGACAATGCATGAGGCCACCACGCTGGAGAGATCCACAGGGTCCGGAGTAGAGAAAGCCTTGCCTGCCATGCTAAGGAACTTGAGCTTTTCCTGTAGTTACTGGCCAGCCATTAAGGGATTTTAAAGGGTAGATCAGAGCTGCATTTTAGATAGATCCCTCTTGCAGCAATGTGTCTGGAGGCAAGAGGCCAGTGAACATTATTTCAGTGGTCCAGGGAGAGAGAAAATGAGGACCCGAGAGTATAAACATTGGTGAACAGAGCCTAGGAAAGACTTTGGGCAGCCCAAGGAATGGATCTTTGCTATGGTGGGTAATGTTTGTAAGCACTCTTCTTTAGGAACCCCCAAATAGTCGGGTGCCCTCATAGGCGGTGGAGCCAGGAGAACTGGAGCTGCAAGGGCTGGGCCTCGGAAGATTGCGTTGCAGGCCAAACACAACTCTCCTGTCCCTCTCTCACTCGCTTTCCCTTTCATTTCGTTTTCCCATCCCTCTTCACTGTTTAACCTGGCTAGCCCCTCAATTAGGATGGTCTTGATGACTGGCCGTCCTTCCCAACTACATTTCTCATAGTGTTACCGCTTCCTCCTGTGAACAAAAATTATCTTCTTTCCGCGTTATGATCATGGGGGTTTACTGAATCTAATGTTTGGGTAGAGCAGAATTTGACAGGGAGCTGGATATTGATGCCAATGAACTTGGGGCTGATATGACTGTGGAACAGAAACAGGAACAGGAGTGGGTCAAGTGATGCCGAGAGCTTGGGTAGGGAAGGTGGGAACCTGGAACCAGAGTGGTTCAGAGGTAGAGGATGAACTGGAACAGCTGCTGGTGCCTAGATTAGGTGCTTAGGAAAAACCTGAATTTTTGAGTTTGTGGGCAAGATGCTAGAGAGCCACTGTCTCCTGGGGAAGCTGAGAGAGTGGTTTTTGAATGGAACCTGAAGGTTTTTTCCAGGAAAAACCAGCCAAACAAGAGTCCAGTTTTGTAAGGATTCAGGAACTGCCAGCACCCAGCAGATCTGGGAATGAAGCAGGTTGGAGCTAAGATGACCCTGTCTTTAGAGACCGCTGGACTCTGAAATCCATCTGCGTAAATACAATTTGCTGCCCGGGCAGGTTTGTGTTTTGAGATGTCTCGCCTTGTGAGGAGTAGATTTTTGTGTGGTGGTACAGGTGTGGGGCTCCTGCAGTGGCACCATGTGTTCTGTTGGGGGGGTCAAGGGGCAGGGCTAGAGTCTAAAGAAGAGAAGCCCCCATGAGGCTGGGACCATGTCAGGTGTGAGGTGGAAAGTGTGTTGATCCGGGAGTTACGGGACCTGGGTTCTTGCCAGAAACCTTGTCAGAACCTTCCTCCTGGGTTTCTCCATCTGTAAAATGGGATTTCATAGCAACACCCTGCTTACCTCCCAGGCGATGGGTAAGTGGAAGTGCTTTGTAGCATTTCTCTGTGTGCTCCGTGCCCACGTCCTTTTCTTCAGGTGCCTAGCTGGGCAGATGGCAACATGAACACAAAGTGCCAAGTCGGTGCTGGGATGTGCTCAGATGCCTTCTCATCTTCCTGCCATCCTTGTTTGTACTTCCAAGTGTCCTCTCTTCCCACCCTATTTGCAGCTTAAGGGATAGTTTAGCTTTCCGTCTGCTAGGCTGAAACAAACGCCAACAAAATTTGGAGGCAGTTGGCAGCCAATCAAAGAAGAGAGCAGACGTATTGGGGCCAAGGCTGGGGGCCTTTGGGCCTCTGAATTAACATGTTATCTTCACTCCTCTCCTTTGGTTAATGGTGATTATGGATGTGGCTCCAGCATGACAAAGCAGAGAGGTTTAGTGTCATAAATCTATGAAGTTGCCAGAGGAGACTGTGAGTTTACTGGAAAAGGAATAGGATGGAGTTGGGATCTTTTTTCATATAAACTAAAAAAAAATTTTTTTTTTAAAAATTTTGTTTATTTTGGGCTGTGTTGGGTCTTCGTTGCTGAGTGCGGGCTTTCTCTAGTTGTGGTGAGCTGGGGCTACTCTTTATTGTGGTGCGCGGGCTTCTCATTGCGGTGGCTTGTCGTTGCAGAGCACAGGCTCTAGGCGCGCGGGCTTCAGTAGTTGTGGTACACAGGCTGAGTAGTTGTGGTGCATGGGCTTAGTTGCTTTGCAGCATGTGGGATCTTCCTGGACCAGGGCTCGAACCCGTGTCTCCTGCATTGGCGGGCAGATTCTTTTTTTAAATTAATTAATTAATTAATTAATTTTTAATTTTTGGCTGCGTTGGGTCTTCGTTGCTGCATGTGGGCTTTCTCTGGTTGCGGTGAGCGGGGGCTACTCTTCGTTGTGGTGCGTGGGCTTCTCATTGTGGTGGCTTCTCTTCTTGTGGAGCATGGGCTCTAGGCGCTCAGGCTGCAGTAGTTGTGGCACGCGGGCTTCAGTAGTTGTGGCTCGTGGGCTCTAGAGCGCAGGCTCAGTAGTTGTGGCGCACGGGCATAGTTGCTCCGTGGCATGTGGGATCTTCTGGGACCAGGGCTCGAACCCGTGTCCCCTGCATTGGCAGGCAGATTCTTAACCACTGTGGCAGGCGGATTCTTAACCACTGCGCCACTAGGGAAGTCCCTGGGATTATTTTTCAAATCTCATTTTTTGATGTGTCTACATGTATCTGCTTTAAAGGTTGCTTGAAAAAGATAGCCTCTATCCTGGTGTTGGGAATAGACAGGCAAGACAAGGAAGGCCAACGTGCTGATTGGAAATGACATGGCCGCAGGAAAGTAACTGTTGGAAAACTCAGTTACAGTCAAGACTAGCAGAGCTACTTGAAGAGAAATCAGATGCATGAGTGAGTTGGGACTGGAGGCTTGCTTTCTTCAGTAGGTTTCTGGGCCTCTGGCATAGGGCTGTCATGGATCAGAACCAGCCAAATGGAGCAGTTACAGGGAAATCAGCCCCCAAGAATATGCTTATCTCCTCTTGGCTGTGGGTATAGAAAAGTAAGAGTGAACAGTGGGGCCCAGTGTTGCATTTTTGCTTCTCTGTTTTCACATGTTGGAAGTATCTAGGGTATTCCAGAAGCTCAGGAAGACTGCTGGCATGGCTCTTAGGTGACTCCAGAAGTATTCTTTCCAAGGTGATTAGGGGCCCCTGTCTGCTTTCTATATACTGTAGCTTCTGAATGTAGCCTTTGATGGGCCTGATGCTGGGTAACTATGTACAGCCTCCAACTTGGTCCCTTGCCTAAGGTGAGTAACTCTACTGCTGGGTCAGTGGTAAAGAATACCAGCTTTGTTTCTTTCTTGGACTGCTCCTGACACGTGGGGTTGAGGAGTGGGGTTAAGTTCATGTCTGGATGATTGAAATTCCAAGTTGACAATCCTTGTCCCAAACCATTAAGGTCAGATGTATTTCATAAGTCTAAATTTTTTGGATTTTAGAAAGGCAATACAGTGAACGTGTTTTGTTTTTTTTTTTTTTTTTTTTGGCTGCGTTGAGTCTTCGTTGCTGCGTGTAGGCTTTCTTTTCTCTAGTTGTGGCGAGCGGGGGCTATTCTTTGTTGCGGTGCACGGGCTTCTCATTGCGGTGGCTTCACTTGTTGAGGAGCTCGGGCTCTAGGTGCGTGGGCTTCAATAGTTGTGGCATGCGGGCTCTGTGCTTGTGGCTCGTGGGCTGTACAGCTCAGGCTCAGTAGTTGTGGCGCATGGGCTTAGTTGCTCCGTGGCATGTGGGACCTTCCTGGACCAGGGCTTAAACCTGCATCCCCTGCACTGGCAGGCAGATTCTCAACCACTGCACCACCAGGGAAACCCCAGTGAACGTGTTTTACAGACACTCGCAGTGGGGTCTGGGACAGCACCCCGTATTCAAAATACATTCTTTTTGTGGAAAATGTGTGAATACTCACCATAAATGGAATAAAGAAAGTCTGTAAGTAGCCTCAGCTCAGTTCAAGTCATATCTGCTACCAAATTAGTTTTGAAAAAAAAAGAGAGACTTTTGGTTTTTAGAGCTTTTTGGATTTGGCGATTGCAGATAAGGGATTGTGGACCTGCAATTGTCATTGGTTTTGCAGTTTTAATCAAATTGATCCACAGGGGAAAGGCATTTTCTCGATGGATATTTTCTTGGCGGGGTTCTCTGATGAAGTATTGTGTGGGTAATGGACTCCTGGCCGTGTTCCTTTCAAGACCCTTTTTCTTTTCCATTCTTTCTCTTCTTCGTGGCAGGGATTCAAGCAGGTGTCTCTACTTATAGTGATTTTCCTTATAGTACCCTTCTCTCTTAAGTGTAGATTCTGAGAGAACTGAAGGACAGAATATAAAGAATATACTCATGACAAAGCCAAACTAGCCCATAATGCAAATAATGTCTGCTCATAAATGCTCACCACAAGAGAGGGACACATATCAATGATTTTGTAAATCCTCACCATTAAGTCACTGTAGGTAAAGTAACTCCATAAACATGAGTTTCATTCTTTTGTCAATCCTTCTCCTGCTGTCTGTTTTTTTTTTTGTTTGTTTGTTTGTTTTTTTTTTTTGCTGAATGTCTTTGATCAAACCTTCAGCACATCTGGCTGCCTGGAGTGTTTGAATCTCCTGGGGCATTTGTTAAAATGCTCAGATTCCTGGAACCCCGAACTTCTGGAATCAGCATTCCTAATGGGGGGAGCCCAGGAATTTGCACATTTTATAAGTGCTCTGCAGGGCTTTCCTTGTCCCTCTTGAGAACCAGTGCTTTGGTGCAGTCAGACTGCCACGGCTGTAGGTTTTTGAAGGCTGTAACCCAGGCCTAGTTCAAACCAAGTAGCATGGAACTGATGGTCTCTTAGAAGGACCAGGTTCTTTTTGTTTGGTTTGAGCAGAGAGACTAGAAGGGGACCCACTTAGTCATGCTTCGAAACAAACTGATCAAATGTGAGGGAGGAAAATAATAATAATAGAAGAAAAACAATGGAAGTTTAAAAACATGTATACCTCCTGTATACATGAGGGAGACCCAGGAAAAGTGACTAACTCCCTGAAATGGCCCAAGCCACCACCTTAAATACCATCTCCAGCCAAAGATAAAAGAAAGATGTTGAGTGTCGGTTGGTGGGTAGGGGTGGAGGAGAAGGCCATTTCCTGGAGGTGACCAGGAAAAGCACAGTGAACAAGGGTAAGGTTGTTAGGCAGATTTAGGTCCTTGCCTTCTCCATTGTTGAGAGTTTCTAGAGATTTAGAGTCTTCCTTCTTTTCCTAGAGGGAGACACCTTAACAAATGGAGATTTTCCTTATAAATGTAGATGTCTCTTACAGAAGGGTAACTTCTACACAGTTTTCAGAGCTTTTCCTATGTCTGTTGTTTCTTAAAAACAATCAGCCTAAAGTAATCCTTATGCCAAAAAAACAAACTTCGGGTAGCAAATTCTGCTCCTCTTCAAAATCAAAGGGAGGTTAAGAGCCTGGGGGGTGGCAATATTGATAGGATTGCCAGATAAAATACAAGCTGTCCAGTTAAATTTGAATTTCAGATAAACAATGAATAATGTTCTAGTGTATGTACGTTCCATACACTATTAAGGATATACTTATACTAAAACATTGTTCATTGTTTATTTGAAATTCAAATTTAACTTGGCATCCTGTATTTTTCTTTCTAAATCTGGCAAAGCTAGGTATTGATCAACCCACCTTCCCCCATGGGAGGCAAACCAGATGGCATTTGTGTCTCTGTCCTATCTCAGAATCCATTTTTCCTTGTCCTAAGTTAAAAACCTGTCATACTGGCTACTCGTGTCATGCTGAACTTGAAGGACTGAAAAATTGAGTCTTCTAGAGGTTAAGAGGAAGTGCTTTAGAGGCTGAAATGGCTTAAGAAAAGCTCTCCCCATCTCCTACCCCTCCACCAATTACTTCTTCCACTTTTCATCCGTCTCTTTCCCTCTCTCCCCGACCTACCCCTTCCCCATCACACACACACAGCCGGAACAGACAGGCACACATAGATGCATGTGCAAATGCAAACATGTTTGGAACACCACTTGCTTGTCTTTTAAAGTCTTTTATGTTACATTTTCTGTGTAAGAGTTTGGTTATTAATTATTATTATTATTATTATTATTATTATTATTATTATTAAAATACACTGTCTCACTGTGTCCAGCATTTCTCTTGATAACCATACTTAATTTTTTTGCCATTGCAGATCTTTCTCCTGGCCTGCCCTCCGTGTCCGGGAGCTGTCGTCGTCTTCAAGTAAGGGGAGATTGTTTTTCTGTTGCCATTGCTGAACTGCTTTGTCTGTTTGATAACAAAGGATGATGAACACATTGCTTGTGACCACCTTGAACCTGCAATGCTTTGTGTCTGGGCTTCCCAAGGGACAAAAGTCTTCAAGGGTCCAATGAAACAGTCAAATGTTGTATGTGGAGATTTGACCTTTGTGCTTTTGTCAAGCCCTGACAGATCCTTTTTAGCGATTCTTTGTGGTGGTGTTTTATGGCCAAGACATTCCCCCTTGGAAGTTAGCCGACCTCGTAAAGTTTCTCTTGAGTTTGCTGGGGGCCAGACAGGTCCCCTCCTTTAGCGAATCTTTGTACTGTGGTCCTGCTGTTCCACTGAGGATACTTTGAAGGACTTTGTGTTTTTATGGGGGGTTTTTTGTTGTTAAAGTGCAAATTAAAGTGAGGAGAGAAAAATATCGCCTTATTACAAGTCCTGACTTTCTTTAAAATAGAAAGCATCAGATCCATTAAAGTGTATTGCAGGCAAATCATGTTTGTCTGAAGGCAAGTTTGCTTAAATGAAATTCTCAAGAGTCCCAGAAGCCTCATTTTAACCACGAGTTGTGACCATCTCATTTATCAACCTTTTATTAGAGTTGCTAATGAGAAGCTAAATCGACCCAATTAATTTTGTCTCTTTCCCCCTTCTCTGGCCCCCATTTTGGAGCTGTTTCTGAGCAGGGAAATGGCTGCAAGCCAGAGAGAGGGGGCAAAAAGTAGAGTCCAGCAGATCCTTAGATCATTGAGAGTGGAGTAAATGGCTTTCTGATTTAGTTAAGTCTTTAAAGTGTTAGGTAGGGGGAAATATACCCTATTTGCTGCTTCAGATAGCTCCTTGGAATAGCCACTTAGTCTCTTGCCTAGGGTGAATAACTTTCTGGTAGATGAGGGGTAATGGATCCTGATTTCATAAGCTCTTACTTGGACAGCTCCTAAGCGGAAGGTGTATTTAACCCTGTTTTCCCCCCTTGATTTCCCAAAATGGGCTCAATTTTTCAGTGTAATGTTTTAAAAGTAACATTTATTGGTTTTATTTCATTATTATGAGAGTAACAGTTCTCATTATAGAAAATGCAGAAACATAAAGAAGAAAATAAACACCACCCCTAATCCTACCAAGAGATTATTTTGGTTATTTCCTTTCTTTTTTGCTTTTTTTTAAATTTTAACAAGCAGAGACCACATTTAGGTTTTTTTTTTACTGTATCTTTTCTAAATTTAATTCAATTTATGTGTGTTTGTACATATAAAATACATAAATATAGCTGCTGGATTTATTTTTTTATAGTGGTCTTTTACCCTGTCCTTTTCCCTGTTTAGTTTGTCCCTTGCCTCTACCTTTCCACATCATCCCTGTATATTACCAAACCAGTATGTATCCTTCCATATTTTTCTCCATGCTCACAGGTATACACACACACAGACACACACACACACACACACACACACACACACACAGGTTTTGGAATGTTCTGTTGTTTTTGTTAATTGGTTTTTTTTTTTTTGGCGGTACGCGGGCCTCTCCCGTTGCGGAGCACAGCCTCCGGACACACAGGCTCAGCGGCCATGGCTCATGGGCTCAGCCGCTCCGCGGCATGTGGGATCTTCCCGGACCGGGGCACGAACCCGTGTCCCCTGCATTGGCAGGCGGACTCTCAACCACTGCGCCACCAGGGAAGCCCCTTGTTAATTGTTTTACAAAAATAGAATTCTGTATATACTTTAACACATCCTACTTTTTTCATCTCATGAAAATCTATCAAAGCCTCTTGGTATGGCTCTTATTCTTTTAAAAAACTGGAAAATATTTCATGGATGCACAACTTATTTAGCTATTCCCCTACTAATGAACATTTACATTCTTTCCAGATTTTGGCCACTACAGTCAATGCTGAATTAAACATCATTGTGCTTATGCCCTTATATACTGGTGCTTTCAATTTATACACACAGACACAAGTGTTTATATATAAATAAATATTTGTTACCATATTGATTTACAAAAACAGGCTGTTATAATTCACTTTTCCCTTTTATATGTAACATATGAGATTATTGTTTGTTTCACATCCCTGCCAGCATAAGGTTTTATGGTTCTTTTATAATTCTGACAACTTAATGGATGTATTTCCTTGGCTACTAATGCATTTTGGTTTTGTCTCTCTCTCTCTCTCTCTCTCTCTCTCTCTCTCTCTCTCTTTTGGTCCAATTGGATTTTCTCTTTGAATTATCTGTTCATATTATCTGCCCATTTCCTAAGGGTTATTTATATTTTTCTTAACCTGTAAGGCCTCTTCGTATATTTTGGATATTGGCCCTTGGTCTACCATCTTTATTATAGATATCTTTCCCAAATCTGTATGGATTGACTTTACTGATGGTATATATTTCCACATAATTTTTTCATATCCAAATATGATTATTTTCTTATAGCTTCTGGGTTCCCAGTCTTTGTTAAGACTGTTTTCTCAAAGATGGATAACCAGTGACAGTAGCATAATGTGTTAAATAATCCTTACTCTCCCCTGTGAACTGAACTGCTATCTTTGTCATCAAACTTTTTATATACGAGGATCCATTTATGGATTCTCTGTTCTGTTTCATCTGTGTGTTTATTTGTGTACCTAAATCATGTTGATTGGATTACATTAGATTAAATAATATTTTTCTTGGCTATTCTTTGGTATTTTTTCTTTTCTACACATTTTAGTATCACTTATTCAGTCCTCCCAACCCCACCCTATTGGGATTCTAATTAGAATTGCATTAAATTTATATTTCAGTTTTGTAAGAATTGATTTTTTAAAACCTATAGCTCTTTTTGTCTAAGAAATGGCATTTCTTTCCATCTGCTCAGATCTTGTTTTATGCCTTTCTTGATACATTTATTCTTAAAGAATTAAGAACTTTTTTGTTTGTTATGAGTGGAATACTATCCTCCTTTCCATTCCTAAATGCCTCTTGCTTGAATAGAAAAAGGTTATTAATTTTAAAAATAGTTTTTATATCTAGCTATCTTACCTAATTGTTTTGTTAGTTCTGGTAACTTTTATTTTAGTTTTATCTTTTCTTTCCAATGGTTATATCATTTATTTCATTTTCTTCTGTTTTTGCTAGAAACTCAAAGACAATGTTAAATAAAAATGATGCTGGTGGGCCACTCTGTCTATAACTAATTTCAAATAGAAATCGTGTTTCTCCATATTTGCTGTTGGTATTTGTCAAATAGTCTATTATATTTAAATAGTTTCCACATTTACTTGGAGATATTTTAAACGGAAATGGTTCTGTATTTTATCAAATGCTTTTTCAATGTTTTTGATCCTTTTTTTAATTTAAGTTTTTGATATAGTGAATTATGCCATTAGATTTTCTGGTTTTGAACTACTCTTATATTGCTGAAATAATGTAATAATATTACTATTTGTAATATATTGTTGGATTCTATTTGTCAGTCTTTTATTTAGAACCTGGCCTTAGTATTGATAAGTGAGATTGGAGTCATTTTTTAAAATTTTATTTTATTTATTTTTTTAAATTTTTGGCTGCGTTGGGTCTTCGTTCTGCATGTGCACTTTCTCTAGTTGTGGCCAACGGGGGCTACTCTTTGTTGCGGTGTGCGGGCTTCTCGTTGTGGTGGCTTCTCTTGTTGCGGAGCACGGGCTCTAGGTGCACAGGCTTCAGTAGTTGTGGTGTGCAGGCTTAGTTGCTCCGCGGCATGTGGGATTTTCCCAGACCAGGGATTGAACCCATGTCCCCTGCATTGCCAGGTGGATTCTTAACCACTGCACCACCAGGGAAGTCCCTGGAGTCATTTTTTACTGGATTCTTTTCATCAAGTTTAAGGATTAAAATTATGTAAATTATGTAAAATGAACTGCAGAATTTTCCTTCTTATTCTCTGGCCTGGAATACTTTAACTATCCTTAGAAATTGTGTGTGTGTGTTTTTTAAGGTCAGATAAAACTCAACTGTGAAGCCCAAATATGAAGTCTCAATGTCTTTTTCAGTTGGTAGATCCTTAATTACCTTTCCAAGGTTTTATATGGTAATTCATCTATTCAAATCTTTTTGGGTCAGTTTTGGTCATTTGTATTTTGCTAGGAAGATATCTATTTCTTTTAAGTTTTCAAAAATGTTGCCATGAATTTAATTGAGCATATGCTACCCTCTTATTTTATAATTTTAAAAAACCATCTCCTCATTGTAGTCATGTTTTCTTTCTTGGGCTTAACCTTGTCTGGTTTTGTGTTCTGTCTCTTATATTTTATATTTTAGTCAGGTTAGTAAGCACTTTTATCTATTTTTGGTTGTTTTATAGAACCTGGTTTTGGATATATTTATCCTTTTTACCTTATTTTATTTGTGTGTGTGTGTGTGTATATATATACACTTAATTTTCAACTTTTTATCTTTATTGATTTCCTTTTCCTGTTTTTTCCTAATCTCTCAAGATTTATATAATTTATTTCTTTACTTTTTGTCTTCTTTAATTATAGTTTTCTATTCTACTTTGTTCACTTGATATCCCAGGTTTTCCCCCATTTTATCATGAACTCACATTGTCTACAAATTTTTTCAATTAAATTTTGTATTTTGAGATAAATATAAAATATTATATAATAAATATATCATTATAATTTAGAAACACTTGTAAGAAAAACACAGAGATCCCATGTACCCTTTAACTAGTTTCCTCCAGTTGTAAACTACTGCAAAACTGTGGTATGATATCACAGCCGTACAGTCAAGACAAAGAATAGTTTCATCACCATGAGGATCTCTCCTGTTGCCCTTTTAAAGCCACATCCACTACCCTACCACCTGTGCCCTGTCCCTGACCCCTGGCAACTCATCTGTTCTCCACGTCTATAAATTTGTCATTTCAAGAATGTCAATATAAATGGAATCATACAGTATGTCACCTATGGGATTGCCTTTTTAAAAATAAAAATGTAATTGAAAATCAGTGTTTTAAAAAGTAGACAGCTCTTAAAAGAATTACTCCATGTTATATTAGTATAGCTCTGTTTACTGTTTTCAAAGTACTTTGTCTTAAAAGATCTTATCTAATCCTTCAAATAATGTTATGAGATAAGGAATACATTATATCCACACGACAGATAAAGCAGTTGGGGACAAGAGATTTTAAATAACTTAGCTAAAATTACACAGTGGCAGAGTCAGGATTGGCTTTCTTCCTTTTCCTGCTAATGCTCATAATCAGGTTTACTGTGTGTCTAGTCAAGGCGGGAAACATTTAACATGAATCATCTAATTTAATCCTTCCAGCAAACCTATGTGGGAGGTACAGATAGTATCCTCAGTTAGATCAAGATAACAGGCTCTGAAAGTTTATGTGATTTAAGTGGCATGTAAGTGGTATAGGTGGGATTTGATCCAATGTCTCTCTGACTACAGAGCCAGTGCTCCTAATCATTGCCTTATGTCGCTGAAGTGAATATTTTTGGCTCTTCTTGGTACTATTGAAAGGGTTAAAAACCATGACAACATCCTATTTAAAATTTCATAAATTTCAGTGTACACAGACAGGCACTGCTGTGGGTTCATTGACTAGCGCTGTCTTACCCACCTCTTGTTTTTTCTTTCGGCCCTTTGCTGTGCCAGCCACATATGAGTTTGTCTGCTTCCCAGCTAAGCAGGGGCTGGCATGCTCTTCATGGAGGGATGCCCAGTCACTGCAGGAAAGGACTATGGTGCGCCATGGCTGGGCAAGGGCTGGCAGTTCTCTTTAGGGTGGGGAAGGGGTGGGACTGTCCACAGGGTTCCCACGCTGCACTTGACAGTTGGGAATGAGGGTTCCCCAGTGTTCTGGCTGGATCCCAGAGTGCTTCATTTATGTGGCCCACAGTTGACATGTGACTTGCTAAGTCTGCTGCTGTAACTGGCTGCCTAGAGGAAAGGCATGCATCTAGAACGTGGAGCTAAGATTGGAAGGGGTTTCTACCTGGTCCACCACTGCAGCAACTTGGGCATGGTGCTCTTTTGACCTCCAACTCCTAGAATTCCGGCCTGGCAGCCTTTAGACTCTTATCCCCCTCTCCTGTTCCTGGCTCCTTCGTGCTGTGGATGCTCATATAGCAGCACCAGACTTGCTCGTTGTGTTGTGTCTGTACAGGCAGTGTTGTTGGGTGTCTCTGAGTCTGAGCCATTTCCTTTTTATTCATTTGGCTGTTTTGAGTGGTTCTCATCTGAAGAGCTATCTACCATCTTCAGTATCCAAGCCACAGAATTCTTTCTGTCACTCAGGTTTGAGTAAAACCAATATATCCTTAAGAGAACATTCTGTGCTTGTTGTCCTGCTACTAATTTCAAAAAAGGTACCTGTCTCAGTTACCTTTAGGGAAAATACCCCGTCACATAATATGAACCAGCCTGCCTCTTGGATTCTTAATAAATAACATTCCCTTTTGCAACCCAAGGGAAAGGAAAGAGGGCAGGTACTCCCCAGCTCCCTGCCACATCTCACTGGTTGCTTTTCTTTTGCTTTCTCCTTGCCCTTTTCCTCAGTTTTTTTTTTCCCTTCAAATTTCATTATAGAAAATTCCAAATGTATGCATACTATGCTTTATTACTCATTATATATTTTAATTTGTGAATTGTCACATTTGTGTTCTCAGTTTTTTTATGTAAAAGTGTTTCTCCTCTTGATGATCTGCATGAGTTGTCCCCATATAAAGAATATTAATCCTTTATCACCTTTGTAGTAAATGTTTTTCCCAGACTGCCTTCTAACTCGTTGATGATGCTTTTGATGTATATTTTACATTTTTATTGGTCATGGTGATTGGTTTCTGCACCACCTACAGACCATGGTGATTTCTTCAAGTGCTTTTGTGCTTGAAGACTTTTAGCATTCTAAGATAAGATAGACAATCTAGTTTTTTAATGTTTTGTAAATATTTAGCTGTCAGTTTATCTGAAATTCATTTTGTATATAGTATGAGGTAGGGATATAACATTTTTCCCTGAATTGTCATTTATTTGAGCAGTGTTTGTTGATTAACTATTTCCCTGTGATTATTGCTGTCACATTTTTATCCAGCATAAATTCTTATATATGCTAGCATAGGGGAGCAAAATTTGCCACCCCCAAAATGTGTCTCTTTGGCATGAGGATTAATTTCGGCTGATTATTTTTAAGGAACAGAAGACTCAGGAAATCTTTCTTTTTACCTCCCCGTTAGCTGCCTAAAGAATTTAGATAAAGGGCCTATTTCTGAAACCAAGCTATCACCAGAGTTGTCTGCCGAGTATAGGCTAGGTGTGGCAGGGGAAGCTCTAGGCAGACTCTAGAGATCAGAGTCCTCTCTGTGTCCTATTGTCTCTGCATGGCCCAGCAAACATTTGTTTGCCAAACATTTGTTTTCCCATCTTACCCTCCTCAACTTTGAAGTCCCAAGTATCTACTCTCCACATCCTCTTTTGTCTTTAGCTGCAGATGGTATTTAAGCTGAGGGTTCCAGCCATTTTGGCAAGTTACTCAGTTCTCCTGACTCTCTCCCATGTATACATGTTATTAAACTTCCGTATGATTTTCTGTTAGTCTGTCTCACGTCAGTTGAATTCTTAGACCAGCCAGAAGAACCTAGAAGGGCAGAGGAAAATTTCTTCCTCCTCAACACTAGGGTTTATTTGGGTGGCTTGTTATACTATCCCATCGATGTCTCTGTTGAATTTGCCACCAATTTCAGACTCTTGTATTTGTAACAGCCAGCAGGCCAGATTTCTCTTCACCATTCTTCCCAGACTGTTCCTTTACTCACACTTTTTTTCGTAGGTAGTCCAAACCATTTTTTTCCTTCCAAATGAACTTAAAATGTTTTTGTCAGACTCTTCCTTCAAATACTGTTATTTTGATTGGAATTACTTTAAATCTAAAATTTCATTAATGTCATTACCATAGTGAGTCTCTCTATCCAGGAAAAGACATATGGTAGATTTCTTAATTTATTCTAGGGGGTGTGTGTGGATTGTGTATCCCGCAGATTTCTCATCAACGTCATTCCTGGACAGTTTGTAGTTTATGGCATCATTTATTTATTGTATTTTCAAATTAATTATTACTGGTACATAGGAACGATTTTGATTTTTTTATATGTTTATTTTATATTTGGCCACCATGCTTAACTCTTCTAGTAGTTTTTCAGTTGCTTCACTTGGATTATTTTGGAAATTAATAGTATCAACTCTCATATGATAACTTTATCTCCCTTCAAAGAGCAAAACTTTTTTCAAGTCTGATTGTATTAGCTAGAACTTCCAGGACAATGTTAAATAATAGTAGTACTGGCAGGAATTCTTGCCTTGTTTCTGATTTTAGTGTAAATGTTCCTAGTGTTTTCTCTGTTGACTCTCATGTTGGTTGTTGGTTAAGATTAAACATCCTTTATAATGTTAAAGAATTTATTCTTTTTTTTTTTTTTTTTTTTTTTTTTTTTTTTTCCCAAAGAAATATTGCTGGCTTTTATTTTTTTTTTTTTTTTTGCTTTATCACAAATTTAATCAGTTATATGTATACATATGTTCCCATATCCCCTCCCTTTTGCGTCTCCCTCCCACCCTCCCTATCCCACCCCTCCAGGCGGTCACAAAGCACCGAGCTGATCTCCCTGTGCTATGTGGCTGCTTCCCACTAGCTATCTACCTTACGTTTGGTAGTGTATATATGTCCATGCCGCTCTTTCACTTTGTCACAGCTTACCCTTCCCCCTCCCCATATCCTCAAGTCCATTCTCTAGTAGGTCTGTGTCTTTATTCCTGTCTTACCCCTATGTTCTTCATGACCTTTTTTTTTCTTAAATTCCATATATATGTGTCAGCATACAGTATTTGTCTTTCTCTTTCTGACTTACTTCACTCTGTATGACAGACTCTAGGTCCATCCACCTCATTACAAATAGTTCAATTTCATTTCTTTTTATGGCTGAGTAATATTCCATTGTATGTATGTGCCACATCTTCTTTACCCATTCATCCGATGATGGACACTTAGGTTGTTTCCATCTCCGGGCTATTGTAAATAGGGCTGCTATGAACATTTTGGTACATGTCTCTTTTTGAATTATGGTTTTCTCAGGGTATATGCCCAGTAGTGGGATTGCAGGGTCATATGGTAGTTCTATTTGTAGTTTTTTAAGGAACCTCCATACCGTTCTCCATAGTGGCTGTACCAATTCACATTCCCACCAGCAGTGCAAGAGTGTTCCCTTTTTTCCACACCCTCTCCAGCATTTATTGTTTCTAGATTTTTTGATGATGGCCATTCTGACTGGTGTGAGATGATATCTCATTGTAGTTTTGATTTGCATTTCTCTAATTAGTAAAGATGTTGAGCATCCTTTCATGTGTTTGTTGGCAGTCTGTATATCTTCTGTGGAGAAATGTCTATTTAGGTCTTCTGCCCATTTTTGGATTGGGTTGTTTGTTTTTTTGTTATTGAGCTGCATGAGCTGCTTATAAATTTTGGAGATTAATCCTTTGTCAGTTGCTTCATTTGCAAATATTTTTTCCCATTCTGAGGGTTGTCTTTTGGTCTTGTTTATGGTTTCCTTTGCTGTGCAAAAGCTTTTAAGTTTCATTAGGTCCCATGTGTTTATTTTTGTCTTTATTTCCATTTCTCTAGGAGGTGGGTCAAAAAGGATCTTGCTGTGATTTATGTCATAGAGTGTTCTGCCTATGTTGTCCTCTAAGAGTTTGATAGTGTCTGGCCTTACATTTAGGTCTTTAATCCATTTTGAGTTTATTTTTGTGTATGGTGTTAGGGAGTGTTCTAATTTCATTCTTTTACATGTTCCTGTCCAGTTTTCCCAGCACCCCTTATTGAAGAGGCTATCTTTTCTTCATTGTATATTCTTGCTTCCTTTATCAAAAATAAGGTGACCATTTGTGCATGGGTTTATCTCTGGGCTTTCTATCCTGTTCCATTGATCTATATTTCTGTTTTTGTGCCAGTAGCATACTGTCTTGATTACTGTAGCTTTGTAGTATAGTCTGAAGTCCAGGAGCCTGATTCCTCCAGCTCCGTTTTTCGTTCTCAAGATTGCTTTGGCTATTCGGGGTCTTTTGTGTTTCCATACAAATTGTGAATTTTTTGTTCTAGTTCTGTGAAAAATGCCAGTGGTACTTTGATAGGGCTTGCATTGAATCTGTAGATTGCTTTAGGTAGTAAATTATCAACCCCCCCTTTTAAAATCAGGAATAGTTGCTGAGTTTAGCTAATGCTTTTTGAGAATCTATTGAGAGGTTCATTTGGGTTTTCTCCTTTGACCTCCCCATTTGGTGCATTACATTAATAGATTTCCTAATAACAACCTTTGTTGGATTTCTAAGGTCAGCTTTCCTTTTTCTCTGCAGACTTGGAAGAGGTTCAGATTTGACCACCATACTATGAATTTGATAGATTCTTCTCTTTGCCATCTCCAATGTGAAATTTGATTCTGCTGCTACAATATTTCTTTGTAATTCTTCCTTGGTTTGCTGAGCTTTCTCTTCACTCCAGTTTGGTGTCTTTCCTTCTCAATATGTTTTTATTCCAGTGGCTTTCTATACCTGTTTCACAGAGTCCACGTTTTCTTGTGTTCTCTTGAGATGCCATTTTCTAAAATATTTCTTCTGGTTCAGACACTAAATGTAGACTTTTGTGCTTCCTCCAAGTCTTCAGAATGATATGCATTTCCCTTCTGCTGCTAGAGGTTTTCATAGGAAGCATGCTGTCTTTAGGGGTATGTTTATGCATATTAGAAGGAAGATTTATTTATTCTTTGTTAAAGACACAGGGCATGTGGATTTCATTTGAGTATCCTCATATTCTCTTTGGTATTGGTTAGAACCCCTTCTCAGCTCCACTCCTGGTGGCCAGGTTGATGCACAGAGCTTCCAACCCATTTCCCAGTGTCTAGCGGCTTCATCTGGTAGGTTCTGCTAGACGCATATGGAATCACTTAGTCCTACTACTAGATTCTCTGACACGCTGAACATATAAAGTATGTGAAAAACTACAGCCTCCAACATGCATTGGTCCCTGAGTTTTACTTGTGAAGTCTCCCACTCCCAGAATGCAGTGTGACAGTACCAAAGCCATCACTTCACCCTTTTTGCTTTATGGGAGGAGTCTCCAAACGGATATAGACGAGCTTTGGGAGTTGTTGGTTTCCCTTGCAAACAGTAGCCCTGTAGTGGAGGCACGGCTGTCCAGTTTGCTGGTTACTAGATGAACTCTCCATTGCTAAGCCATGAGGCTGACAGTGGTGTAAGGTCTCAGTGTTTTACTATCTTGTTTCAGGTTTCTGCTGCACGAATTGGCCCCAGGTTGTTTTTTTCTCATTTCAGCCTTAGGTTTATTGTTAATGGAGATTTCTTCCAGATTATTGTAACAGGATGACCATCAGTCTAAGTTTTCAGTAATTTGGGGGAGTTTTCTCATTTTCTGTATCTTGATAGGTATTTTAGTGGAAAGCTCGGAGAGGCTGTGTTAGTGGTGGTTAAGCAAATGCTATTTTAAACTAGAAATCCAGTGTGTGTGTATGTATGTATATATGTGTGTGTATATAAATATATATATATATATTTTAATTTTTGGCCATGCTGCGCAGCTTGTGGGATCTTAGTTCCCCGACCAGGGATTGAACCCACACCCTTGAGAGTGAAAGCGCAGAGTCCTAACTACTGGACTGCCAAGGAATTCCCTATACTTTGGTTTAGAGCAGTGGTTGGCAACCTTTTTCTATGAAGGGCCAGACAATAAATGTTTTAGATGTTGTAGGTGATATGATCTGTGTTTTCACTACGTACCTGTTGTTGTAGCATGAAAGCAGCATAGACAGTACTGTATGTATACAAATGAGTTTGGCTGTGTTCCAATAAAACTTTTCAAAAACAGGAGGACTGGTCGAAAAAGTTCTGGAGACGGATGACAGTGATGGTTGCACAACACTGTGAAGGTACTTAATGCCACTGAACTATACACTTAAAAATGGTTAAGAGGGTAAATTTTATCTTATGTGTATTTTACCACACAAATCACCCCCCTCCCAACCCAAACGTAACAGGAGGACCATATTTTGCTGACCCTGCATTTAGAGCCATTCGATCTAGCACACAGAAAGAGAGGAGGAGGGAAGAGGAAATTCCATGTGTACAGGGACTTTGCTCAAAGCTCAAAGGCAGTGAGACAGATTTCTCGAGTATTTAAAAGGAATATCATAGTTGGAGTGGGGTGGGGTTCTGGAAAGCTGCAGTTCATCCCGGTGATATCATCCCATGCTCTTTAGGGATAGAGATACCCAGAGTTTATAGTCACACTTTCTGGCATAACCATCAGAGCAGGGATTTTCTCCTCCCGAGGCTTGGGGAACCTCTGCAGCTGTCACAAGTGTTCATATCAGATGCAACTGAAAAGCCAGCCAATCCCTCCTTCTTGGCAACTGGTGATGCTTCCTGTAGATGATCTGGTCTCTTCGCAAGGCTAGAAACTCCTAGTTTTTTGGTTATTAACCACAACAGGTTCACTGGATAAAAAGGAACAGCCGCTAGCCTGAGTCAGCTGTTGCTGCAACTCCTTTCCAAGATTCTTGTGCCATTAGGATTTACTTGTCCGCTGGAGACCTGGGCCCTTCACCTCTGGAAACAATGCTGCTCTCAGGACCCCAAGCCACATTTCTCTCAGTGGTGTGGAAAACATCCTCCAACTTCCCAGCTCTTGCCTTGGCAGCCCTCAGCGTTTCTAAGACCTGGAAAGAGCCTGAAGTCTAACCGTGGCCTCCCATCTCCCTGGGGGAAGCAGGTCGCTGGTGTGTTTAATGCTGTTCTTAGAGCAGAGTTAGCATATCCAGATCCATTTATATGATCGTGCCCCATCTGAAGAGCTAAGAGCTCTCTATTGCACCTGAAAGGCGGGGCTGGTGCTGAAGGCCCACCAGTCATGTGAACTGCAGGCATGGCCAGGAGCAGCCTTGGGCAGCGCTGGGTAGCTCGGAGTTTCATGCTCTCTGTTGGAAGGAAGAAGTCATCATCACTTGGTAGCTAGCTTTCACTCCCCCTTCTCTGTCTCCATGGATCCCGCCACCATAGAGGGCTCTGAGTGCCAGTAGCCTCTTAGCAGCCAGGATGCCGAAGAGCAAGCTGAAAACTGTCTTTAGAAAAGGATGGGATTCTTGGTTTCACAAGGGCCTAGGAACCTCTTAGAGAAGCCAGCCTTTTGGGACGTTCCTCTCTCTGAGCTGGGGTATTTTGAAGGAATAGATGGAGGAAAAGGGAGTGACTAGCTTTGGGTTGTGATCAGCCAGCTTAGCTGTCTTGTGAGCACCCGTGGCAGAGAACTCTTCCCCTACCCCACCCCAGGTAAGAAAAGTGCATAGCCCAGAGCTGGTTTACATCCTGTGCCACAGGAAGTGTAGGGTACGGGGACCCCCACGTCCCAACGCTGAACCCCTTAAATCTGCTTATTTTCATGTACCCATGGAAGGGAGTGGACCTGTGATGCAAGCAGTATTATTTGGTCATGAGTGTCTGCTGACTCAATCTGGAGAGGCTTTTGAAGGAGATGAGATGAAATTTCATCTGTGCTACAGAGAGCAGGGGTGCATTGCTGGATGGAAAGAGGTCTGGAGGCCGGGTGTGAGCCAAGGTAGGTGAGGGAAGCATGGGGGTGTGTGAGGGCAATTAGGACAGCCTGACATGCGATCTTGGCATTGCAAGATTGATGCCCTGTTGGCCCTGGGGCCACATGGTATTATGAGAGTTCAGTAGACCCATGACCCTCTCTTTTGCTAGATCCCATTTATTATACACTCAATTTTTTTATACACTCAAATTTTTAAACAGCAGTATTCTCCCCAGGGAGACTCATATCTCTAGGACTGTCCTGAGTTCATGAGCTGGGCTCAGGCTGAAGCTGCTGTGTCTTAATGGTTTCACTGTCTCAGCACCCCCTTTCCTAGTGCTCAACAGACCAGCTGCTCTGGAACCCCCAAAGGAGCAGCCTTTTGGCATCTTCACCTCAGAGGTAGCTGCTTTTTGGTCTAGCTTTGGACTCATTACTGAAAAGGGTGTTTGGGAGACTGTCTGTGACCTGAGCAGCTTTATTAAGACTGTTCTTGGCACGGGAGAGGAAGCTGTACATATGAATGTTGTAGATTTCAAAGGGAAAGACACCGGGAACCTAAAATCCGTAGTAAATAAACAGCAATTCAAGGACACTAATTTCCTTTCTGATACGGAAGCTGCTATGGTGTCTGCGGTCCTCTGAGCCACTGCCAGGTTGCTGCCTGCAACTATACATATTCTCCCTTAATGCATAGAAGAGGGAAGAAGCTTTCAGGTTGTTCACAGGCCTCCCCTCCCCTTCCATACACAGCAGAAGCAGCCTTTCTCCCCACGTGTACATATTCAATTTTGTTCTCTGCTGGGAATTTCTGACTTCCACAGTCTTGGACCACAGTTTCTTTTTTTAAAAAATTTTATTTATTTTTGGCTGTGTTGGGTCTTCATTGCTGCACGCGGGCTTTCTCTAGTTGCGGCGAGTGGCTACTCTTCATTGCGGTGTGCGAGCTTCTCATTGTGGTGGTTTCTCTTGTTGTGGAGCATGGGCCCCAGAGTGCACAGGCTTCAGTAGTTGCAGCGCGCAGGCTCAGTAGTTGTGGCGCATGGGCTTAGTTGCTCCGCGGCATGCAGGATCTTCCCAGACCAGGGCTTGAACCTGTGTCCCCTGCATTGGCAGGGAGATTCTTAACCACTGTGCCACCAGGGAAGTCCCTGGCCCACAGATTCTGATTCAGTATTTTCATCTCCCCAAATTCTCTCCTGGAAGTCTCTCTGAAGGTTTTTGGAGCAGGGACTGCTTTTGGTTTTTTTTTTCTCCCTTGTTGGGCTGTTCTGCTTTCAACATGTGCTTGAATGTACACAATTTCCCGGTAAAAGCAAGGCTGGAGATACAGATGACTTTTCCCATCTGGAGAAGCATGAAAAGGAGTTCTCAGCAGAGGAGCGGGGACTGATTGTTTTGGGCCTCTTTGTACTTTGTCAGCACACCTAATCCTTTTGGAAGCCAAGTTCAGAATCTACAGTGCTAATTATTGGGCAAAAAAATAATAATTATTATTATTGGGCAAAAGTAATTCCAGGAGGGAAAAACAGTACAGGATAATAGATAAGGTTTGGGTAAGCTATGTAGGAGCTGTTCAGTGGGTAATGAAAAAGTAGGGGGAATTCCCTGGCGGTCTAGTAGTTAGGATTCTGTGCTTCCATTGCTGGGGGCACGGATTCAATCTCAGGTCGGGGAACTAAGATCCTGCATGCTGCACGGTGCGGCCAAAAAAAAAGAGAGAGAGAGAAAGAAAAAGGAGAAAAAAAAGAAAAGAAAAAATAGACATTTCATTCTCATTATAAAAGTAATCCAGTCACTATAAGGAAAACATCAAGCATTACAGAACAATAAAGACGAAAATAAGAATAAGTGATAATTCCTCCATTAATATGTTGGTATAATTTCCTCCCAATCTTCTGTGTATATATGCCCATTATGAAAAACAAAATTGGGATTATTTTATTCATGCTACTTTGTAATATAGTAAAAGTTAATATGCTATGATTGTTTCCCAGTGTCATTAAATATTCTTCTGAACATGATTTCTAATGACTGCATAGTATTTCATCATCTGAATGGACATAGTATGTATTTAAACTGTGCCCTGTTATTCGACATTTGGTTTGTTGGATAGATATGATTTGTGGAATCTTGAGAGCAGTGGAAGTAGATGGCTTTAGGTTATAGTTCTGCTATTTCTTAAGCCTTCGGAGCAAGGCTTAAATCTTAGCATCTATTTCCTCATTTGTCAAAGAAGGCTATGAATAGTAACTACTTCTTTGGTGGTGACAATTAGATGAGAGATGATCCATGTTAATCTCTTAGCGTGAAACCTAACATAGACTAAGTAATCAATAGGTGTTAATAATATATAGAATTATCCTTGTCTTTACGCTTCACCATCTGTGTACTAACTTAACTGTTAGAATTAGGATCCCAGGGAAGGAAAATTGCTTTCATGCAGATAAGTAGAATTTCAGAATGAAAACTGCCTTTGGAGAAGTAACCCTTTTCATTAGTTGAGCACTTTCCAGATGGGGCCTTTGGCCAACTTCATGAAATTCACAGGAAGAAAGGTTTTGGAGCCCCTGCAGTTGTGTAGCCCCAATTGGTCCAGAACAAGGAAGTGGGAAACCACCAGTTGCAACCAGGAAGTTTATCTTCGTGCCCACAGGCAAAGCCAGCCAAGCCTTCCTGTTGTACTTGTTTGGTTTTCTTTACTTGTTTTTTATTTTCCAACTTTTATTCTGAAATTTTTCAAACCTATGGAAAGGTGAACAGGGCGGTACATCAAGCATGGCTATGACCTCCACCTAGATTCAGCGGGTTTTGGCATGCTTTCTGATAAGTGAGTTCAAAGATGTAAGATCCTAACTGCATTCCCTGCTACATGACAGGCTTGTGCTGTGGGGCCTCACACAGTGGGCAAAACGTATATACTCTGAGACCAAGGGCTTACGGAAACAGAAGTTCAGAGTAGAAGGACCCTAGGCTCTGAGATGATAGAAATATATTTATTGTTTTTATAATACAAATTACAGAAAGCAAATCTTCATGTAGTTCCTAGCTGAAGGGAAAAAAGTCGATCCAGACTTCAATCAAGATGACAATGTATAAATAACTTCTAATATATTCATATAATTGAATAATATACAGCAGTGAAAAACAGACTAAGTGTGTTAACATGGACAATTAGAAGAAGCCATGTTGAATGAAACGTAATTTGCAGAAGGGAATGGATATGCATGTACACACACACTCACAGTATATCATTTATCATTTATTTAATGAGATAGTCATGAAACAACAATGCATATGGTTTGTGGATATATACAAATGTAATAATGTATAAAAACATAGGAAGGACTCCAACTCCTTCAGAATAAAGGCTCCATCTGGTTAGGGAATAGAGGAGATGAATGGTATTCAGGAAGGTTACATGGAACTTCAACTAAATCAGTAATGTTCAAATTTATTAAAGTGGGATGCTGAATGCAAAGGTTCCTTTTGTATTATTTTTATACTTTTCTGTATGTTGGAAAATTTTAGTGTTAAAACTAGAGGGAAAAAGCACTATTTAAAAGGCTTAGAATCTAGGAACACTTATTTTGTAGGTGTAAAAGCTGAGGCTGGGAGAGTTGAGTGTTTTGCTTCTCATATATTTTTGAATTTTATTTAATTATCATACAGTAGAGTTGACTTTTTGGCATACAGTTCTATGAGATCTTTTTTTATTATGATAAAATAGACTTTACATAAAATGTAACATCTTAACCATTTTTAAAGTGTATGGTTCAGTGGCATTAAGTACATTTATGTTGCTGGGTAACCATCACCACCATCCATCTGCAGAACTCTTTTCATTTTGCGAAGACTGAAACTCTGTACCCATTAAGCAATAAATCCCATTACCTCCTATCCCCAGTCCCTGGCAACCAGCATTTCTGTCTTTACGATTCTGACTCCTCTAGATAGGTACCTCATACAAGTGGAATCATACAGTATTTGTTCTTTTGTGACTGGCTTATTTCACTTAGCAAAATGTCCTCAAGGTTCATCCATGTTGTAGCATGTGTCACTATGTCTAAGGCAGAATGGTATTTCATTGTATGTATATAGCATATTTTGTTTATCCGTTCACCTGTTGATGGACACTTGGGTTGCTTCCATGTTTTAGCTATTGTAAATAATGCTGCTATGAACATCAGTGTACAAATATCCCATAGAACCCCTGCTTTCAATTCTTTTGGGTATATGCCCAGAATTGGAATTGCTGGATCATATAGTAATTCTATTTTTAATTTTTTGAAGAACTGCCATACTGTTTTACACAGCAGCTGTACCATTTTACATTCCCACCAACAGTGTATAAGAGCTCCAATTTGTCCATATCTTTGCCAACATTTGTTGTTTTCTGTTTTTGATAGTAGTCATTCTAATGGTGTGAGATAGTATCTCATTATGATTTGGATTTGCATTTTATTTTCTACTTTCCCTTGTGGTTTCTTCTTTGATCCATTGATTGTTTAAGAATGTATTTAATTTTCACAGATTTGTGAATTTTCCCATTTTTCAGTTGACCCTTGAACAGCATGGGTTTGTACTGCATGGGTCCACTTATACACGGATTTTTTTCAATAAATACTACAGTACTGTACAATCTGCTGTTGGTTAAATCTGTGAACATGGAACTTTGGATATGGAGGGCCAACTATAGAGTTATATGCAGATTTCCGCTGCTTGGGATATTGGTGCTCCTAAACCACCCCCCGCCCATGTTGTTCAAGGGTCAACTGTACTTCTGTTAATGATTTCTAACTTCATCCTGTTATGGTTAAAGAAGATATTTTGTGTAATATCTATCTTTTAACATCTGTTGAAGCTTAGTTTGCCACCTAACATATGGTCTATCCGGGAAATGTCCCAAATGCACTTGAGGGAATGTGAATTTTGTTGTTGTTGGGTAAAGTGTTCTCTATATGTTTGTTAGATCTAGTTGGTTTATTGTGCTGTTCAAGTCCTCTAATTTCTTGCTTTTCTTCTGTCTGACTGTTCTATCTGTTACTGAGAGTAGAGTATTGAAGTCTCCAACTATTATTGTAGAACTGTCTATTTCTCCCATCAACTTGGTCAGTTTTTCTTCATATATTTTGATGGTCTGTTATCAGGTACCAACATGTTCATAATTGTCATATCTTCTTGCTGTATTGAACCTTTTACTAGTAAATAATTTTCTTCTTCATCTTATAAACTCTTTTTATTTGGGCAGACATTTATTTATTTATTTATTTATAAATTTTAATTTATTTTTTGGCTGCGTTGGGTCTTCGTTGCAGCATGCAGGCTTTCTCTAGTTGCGGCGAGTGGGGGCTACTCTTTGTTGCGGTGCGTGGGCTTCTCATTGTGGTGGCTTCTGTTGTTGTGGAGCATGGGCTCTAGGTGCACGGGCTTCAGTAGTTGCAGCACGCAGGCTCAGTAGTTGTGGTGTGCGGGCCCTAGAGTGTGCGGGCTTCAGTGGTATTGGTGCATGGGCTCTAGAGTGCAGGCTTAGTAGTTGTAGCACACGGGCTTAGTTGCTCCGTGGCATGTGCGATCTTCCCAGACCAGGGATCAAACCTGTTTCCCTTGCGTTGGCAGGCAGATTGTTAACCACTGCGCCATCAGGGAAGTCCTGTAAACTCTTTTGATTGATGGTTTATTTTGTCTGATATTAGTATAGCCACCTCTGCTCTCTTGGTTACCATTTGCATGGAATATCTTTTTCTATCCTTTCACTTTCAACCTATTTCTGTCTTTGGATCTAAAGTGTGTCTCTTGTAGCCAGCATACAGTTGGATCATATATTTTTTTTAATCCTTTCTGCCAATCTCTGTCTTTCGATTGGAGAGTTTAATCCATTTACATTTAAAGTTAGTACTGATAAGCAGGGGCTTCTGTCATTTTGCTATTTGTTTTCTATATGCTTTATAACTTTCTGTCACTCATTTCCTGCATTACTGTCCTCTTGTGTTTAGCTGATTTTTTTTGGTAGTGTAACAATTTAATACTCTAATCATTTATTTTTGCATATATTCTCCAACAATTTTCTTGGTGGTTATTATAGGGATTACATTTAGCATCCTAAAGTTATAACATTTTACATTGAATTTATTAGCTTAATTTCAATAATATACAAAAACTCTGATCCTTTACAGTTTCATCCCTACCCCTGTCAGTTAGTGATGTCACAAAATTATATCTTTATACATGTATGCCCCCAAACTTAATCTATTTAAATGCATTAGTCTCTTAAATTATGTAGAAAACAAAATGTGGAATTACAAACCAAAGTTACAGTAACACTAGCTTTTAGACTAATAATTGTGTTTTTAAAAATGTATTAATCTCTTAAATCATGTAGAGAAAATTAGAGTTACAAACTGCTGTTACACTAGTACTAGCTTTTATAATTGCCCATGTATTTTCCTTTACTGAGATCTTTATTTCTTCATACAGCTTTGGGTTACTGTCTGGTGTTCTTTCATTTCAACCTGCAGGACTCCCTTTAGCATTTCTTGCAGGGCAGGTCAAGTCATAACAAACTCCCTCAGTTTTTGCTTTTCTGGAAATGTCTTAATTTCTCTCTCAATTTTGAAGGACAGTTTTGTTGGATATAGGATTCTTGGTTGACAGGCAACCCCCCCCCCCACAACACACACCTGTTTAGCACTTTGAATATGTACCTGCCCATTGCCCCACTGCCTTCTGGCCTCCAAATCTGATGAAAAATCAAATTACTCTATCAGTGTGGATCTATTTCTGGGCTATTCTGTTTTGTCATTTGATATGTCTTTTCTTGGCCAGATTGCATTGTTTTGATTGCTATAATTTTATATAGTAAGGCTTACAGTCAGGTAGTGTGATTCTTTCATCTACCTTCTACTTTTTCAAAATTATTTTAGCTATTCTTTCTTTGCCCTTTCATATACATTTTAGAGTCAGTTTGCCTGTATCTACAAAATATCCTGCTGAGATTTTGATCAGAATTGCATTGAATCTATAGATAATTTTGGCGAGAATTGACATCTTTCTTATGATGATCCCTTTAATCCTTGAACATGGTATGTCTTTTTATTTGTTAGATCTCTGATTTCTTTAATCAGCCTTTTGCAGTTCTCAGTGTACGGATTCTGTACATATATTGTTAGATTTATACCTAAGTATTTAAGTTTTGGGGAAGATAATGTAAATAGTATATATTTTAAAAAATTTGGTTTCCAGTTTTACACCACTATTGTGTAGAAATGTTATGATGTTTGTGTGTTGACCTTGCAATCCTGCAACCTTGCTAAAATCGTATATTAGGTTTAGGAACTTTCTTATGATTCCTTGGGATTTTCTACAAATATAATAATTCTTTGCAAACAGAGATAGTATTATTTCTTCCTTTCCAATCTCTATTATTTTTGTTACCTTATTTCACTGGCTAAGACTACTGGCATGGTGTTGAATTGGAGTGCTGAGAGTGGGCACCCTCGTCTTGATCCTGATGTTAATGGGGAGAGCATTCAGTATCATTAAGTATGATTTTGGGCATAGTAATTTTTAGATGTCCTTTATCAGGTTGAGGAAGTTCCCTCCTATTGCTAGTTTGTTGGTATTTTTGTTGTCATAAATAGATGTTGAATTTTGACAAATGCCTTTTCTGTATCAGTTGATATGATCATATACTTTTTTTATTCTTTACACTGTTAATTTGGTAGAATTCATTAATTGAATTTCAGATACTGAGTCAACCTTTCATTACCAGGACAAACCCCACTTAGTTGTAGAGTAGTGTTCTTTTTATACTGCTGCATTAGATTTGCTAACATTTTATTGAGGATTTTAGGGTCTGTGTTCATGAAGGATATTAGTTTAGTTTTAGTTTTCTTCCTCCTCCTCTTCTTCCTCCTCCTCCCACCTCCCCTCCCCGTGCCCCCCAGGTTTTGTATCTGGGTAATAATAGCCTCATAAAATGAGTTGAGAAATGCTTGCTTCTGTTGTATTTTCTGGACCAGGTTGTATAAATACTTGGTAGAATTGATCACTGAAGCCATCTGAGTCTTATTCAGAAGATTTTTGACTACAGATTCTTTTTTATTGAGATATACTTGACATATAACATTATATTACTTTCAGGTATATAACATAATGGTTTGATATTTGTATATATTGTGAAATGATCACCACAATAAGTCTGGTTAATATCCATCACCACAGATAGTTGCATATTTTTTTCTTATGATGAGAATTTTTAAGATATGCCCTCTTAGCAACTTTCAAATAATACAGTACAGTACCTATCATCACCACGCTGTACATTACATCCCCATGACTTATTTATTTTATAACTGGAAGTTTGTACCTTTTGACCACCTTCACCCATTTCACGCACCCCCAACCCCCTGCCGTCTGGCAACCACCAGTCTGTTCTTCGAATCTATGAGTTTGTTGTTTTGTTTATTTGTTTGTTTTAGATTCTACATATAATTGAGATCATGCAGTAATTTGTCTTTCTCTTTCTGACTTACCTCATTCAGCATGATCCCCTCAAGGTCCATCCATGTTGTCACAAATGGCAAGGTTTGGACTGTGCAGGTTATCTATTTCATCTTTGGTGAGTTTTAGTGGTTTGTGGTTTTAGAGGAAATTCTCCATTTTGTTCTAAGTTCTTGAATTATGTGCATAGAAATATTCATAGTATATCCTTATTATCCTTTTAATTCCCGAGGGACTGTAGTGATATCCCTTCTTTCCTTCCTGATATTGATAACTTTTGCATTCTCTCTTTTTATCCATGTCATTCTGCCTAGTGGTTTCTCAATTATATTGCCTTTTTCAAAGGCAAGCTTTTGGTTTCATTGATTTTTCTCTATTGTTTTTGTTTTTACTTTCATTGATTTCTGCTCTTTATTATTTCATTCTTTCTGCTTGTTTTGGGTTTATTTTGCTCTTCTTTTTTTTGGATTCTTAAGGTGGAATCTTAGGTTACTGCTTTGAGACCATACTTTTTTCCTAATATAAGAATTTCATGTTATAAGCATCTCACCCATTTTGGCATATCGTATTTTAATTTTTGTCCAGTTCAAAATATTTTATAATTTCCTTTGAGAATTTCGTTCTATGAATTTTCCTTTCCAGGCACTCAGAGAACTTTATCTGTTCCATGTCTTTTGATTCTTGGTTATAATCAAGTGCTAAATTCAAATATGTCATCTGATGAGGGTTTTTTAATAGCTTCATTTGTCATTGTGAATAATAACGTGATATTCGTTTACCTTGCTTTAATAAGGATTATAATAGTTATCATGTATTGAGTGCTTACTATGTCCTAGGCACTATGTGGATCACTTTACATGGTCTTACCTCATTAAATTCTCTCAACAACTCTTTTAGTTGGTACTGTTATTAGCCCCATTTTATTACTGAGGAGACAGAATCACATATTTTTTTCTTTATTTTTGAAAATTTTATTATTTATTTATTTGGCCATGCCATGGGGCATGCAGGACCTTAGTTCCCTGACCAGGGATTGAACCCGTGCCCCCTGCAGTGGAAGCACAGAGTCTTAACCACTGGACCACCAGGGAAGTCTCTGAATCACAGATTTTAAGTGATTTGTCCAGAGTCAACTCAGCCAGTAAGTGGTAGAGCTGGGATTTGAATGTAGATTTGATTCCAAACCAAGTTCTTAACCATTATACTACATTTCCTCTAGTTAATTTATTTCTTGGCTTCTCAATAAGCTTGTCAGCTTCTTGAAGGCAAATACTAGGTCTTAATTATATTGATCTCCTTTTCTCTATAGCACCAGGAACGATATTAAACACACACTAATGGACTAACGTGTGTGGACTAAATTTAATGAAATTAACTGACCTGAAAGAGAATCAAACCCATAAAACTTGCCATATTGCCCCAGGTTGTTACCAACTAAGGTAACTTAGTACAGTATCCTACACAGAAACAAAAAAAGCTGACAGAATATTTGTGACAGTGGTAATGGCCAAGTGTTCTAACCGGCAAGAAGAAGATTTATAAGTGTGACTAACTGACCTGGAATCCATCTCCAAGCTCTACTCTTTGGTTCTGGCCTTCAGTCTGTCCTTTTGCTCTCTCTCGATCTCCTTCTCACACTTTGAATTTTTAAAACAGTTTGACTTTCCTACATGGTTCATGATCCCTCTCCCCTTTTAATATGAGGCTTTTAGGTGAGCTCTTCACTATGTATTTAAGAAACATGTATCTGAGTCTTACTGTATGCCATGTACTTTTTTTTTTATTTTTTTTTGCGGTACGCAGGCCTCTCACTACTGTGGCCTCTCCTGTTGTGGAGCACAGGCTCCGGACGCGCAGGCTCAGCGGCCATGGCTCACGGGCCCAGCCGCTCCGCGGCATGTGGGATCCGCCCGGACCGGGGTACGAACCCGCGTCCCCTGCATCGGCAGGCAGCCTCCCAACCACTGCGCCACCAGGGAAGCCCTGCCATGTACTTTTTTAAGCACTTTATACATATCAACTCCTTATAATAATTCTGTGAGTTGGTACTGTTATTATTCCCATTGTACAGATGAGGGAACTCTCACTGGATTTTCTAGTGGCTCATTTTCTATTTCCAATACCCAATAGAAATCTGAGTGGCAGGCTGGAGGTGGTATAAAGCAAAAGCAAAAGCCTTTACTTCTGATGTGGTCAGTCATTTACCTGTTGGGCTGTGGCCTGGGTCTGTAGAGGGCAGTGAAGCTGTGTAATTTTGCAACAGAACACATTAGGTGTTCCGTCACTCTTAGGCATGACCTTCCCTGCCCCATGGGCATCCCAGAACCTTTTTTCCTACCTGGTCTGTTGTCTGACACACACACACACACACACACACACACACACACACACACACACATGCACGCACGCAACATGTGTAATGTTCATATCATGGATTTGAAGTGCAGGGTACAGCAGCAAAAACACGGTCTTGAAACTTGGTGAGTGTGACTTCTCCCTCTGCCACTTATTAATTATCTGTTTGATCTTAGGCAAGTCACTTAATCACTTATTGCTTTGGTTTTCTCAGCTGTGAAATTGAAAATGATACTGATTATAATAAAAACTGTGAGGATTAAATAAGGTGATGAATTTGAATACTTAGTCCAGTGATTGGCACATGAAAGTGCTCAATATATGTTAGATATTTTTTATAATTAGTGATATGCAAGACCCTTTTATATATTAAGTATAATTCACCCTTTGGCCCGTATGTAGCTTGTGGAACTGAATTTTGAGGACCCAGAACAAGGCTTGTCTTTATCTAGGAATTTATTGGTTATTTTGAATCTTGATGTTGGCTTCTACCTTCTTTATCTCTGGCCTTCCATGGGCCTTTGGGATCAGTTCCATTATCCTCAAGATTTAACTTTTGTTGCCCAAATATCTACTTGGCCTTGTGTAAATGCCAGCATTCTTTCAAGGTCAGTGGCAAAGCCTAGCACTAGAGTTCAGCTTTACCTCGACTATCAGTGAGATGTTTCCTCTCCCAGGGCGAGTGTTTCTGCTGTGGCTGTCACTTAGGAGGGTCCGGGGGCAGAGTTAGGCCACACGTTACTTCACCTCAGCCCTGGAACGTCTGTTAATGAGCCCTGCTCCAGGCATTGAGGCTTGAGCCAGAGTTTTCAACAGTCACTTTCTGAGAGCATGGGGTGCCCCCTAGAAGGATGCTGTTGTAAAAGCCTGGTAGTCTGGCCAACCCGGGGAGGGACATTGCATTGGTGTGCCTCCAAGGAGGTGGTAAGAGAGACCCCTGTAACCAAAAGGAAAGAAAATGGAGCATCCGTGTGACTCTCTACCTGAGGTCATATTTGCAATGGCGGAAGGGAGGCAGGCTCTGATACAAGACAGTGAGAGGGGTCTGGAGTCAGATAAACCTGGGTTTGCATTGTGGCTCTACTGTCCTCCGTGTGGCACTGACAAAGTCACTTCACTTTTCTGAGCCTGGTTTCCTCATCCGCAAAATGCAAACACTAATTGTACCCGTCTCATAAGATTGCTGTAAAAATTCGGCGAGAGAATTTACTTACAGCAGTTAATTTGGTACTTGCCTGGAATATGTTAAGTGCACATCATCACCATCATCGCAGCATCGGTAACAACAAGCAGCAGAAAGAAACAAACAGCAGCCTTGGGGCTTGTGTGCTGTTCCCTTGGGTCTCCTTATAACATTGTCTCTTAGCCTTAGGCACACGTCTGTGAGCGCCAAGAGAAGAGCTTAACTTCTTCTAGGTCCCAGTCAGGGCATCACAGAGATCCTGGTATCACGAGGCTGCTGTGAGTGTGGGTGTGAGAGAGCGCGAGAGTGAGCTTGAGGTCCAGAAGCCACGTTGACTCAGCGATGGTTGTTCGTGACCCGTCAAATTAGCTTTTCTCCAGGAGGATCAGACTGTCATTCTTTGCTTCCCCCTCAGTAGTAAAGGACCACTTGCCTGGATGAAGGAAGCTGCTTAAATCCCTCCCCACAGCTCGCACAAGCAGAATTTGTTCCTGACTCGCTTGTTCTTGAGCAAGTCAGGAACCCCCTTACAAAGGGTTCCTAGTGTGGGTTTTAACAAGTCTGGACTTGGGAAACGGTATCCCTACCCGATGCTGGAGACCCGTGGTTTTCTTGTCTCTGTCTCTTTTTTCTTTTGTGTTTTGCTTTTAAAGTACAGAACCCAGTATGTAAAATAGATGAAGGAAAGTTTGGAAGGCTGCCACTTCTGCCCTCCCCACCTCCCGCAGCAGCCCCTGAAGGTGTTTCTAAGGTGGGAGAGCGCATTTGCAAATGCTGCAGCTGGCTCCCTGGGTTGTATTAGCTAGCCTTTTTATGCCCAGGTCTCTGTCTAGGGAGAAGCCTTGGGCATGGCTGTGGAAATAAGCAGCCTTGCTCTAAGAAACAGGTCTCTACTGTAATAACACACTAGTGTAATAACACCTGGCTCCCGCAGTTCCCGTTTGTAAGGCTGCCTGAGCCGCAGCAGTTGGAGCTGAGATTGGGACTGACCGCATGTTTAGGGAACCCAGAGCTCATTATGCAATGAAGTGTTGTAACCAAAGCGTGTTCACAAAGTGGTTGGGGGATTTTGAGGTGGCGGTGGTGCTCTTCAGAATATTTCAGTTAATGCAAAATACACTGCTTTTCATTTCTTTATGTGTGTGTGCCAACTCCAGTGCCGTTTTACACAGAGAGCCACTTGTTTACATGCTCTCCCATCTGGCATGGCATAACCTGACAGTTTTGTCTGCCTCTGCATCAGAGTCAGGGTATGACCTGCACTTTATCTCTTTTCCTCTCCAGGCTACAGATGCACATGTTGAATGGAGCTCTTCTTGCCCTGCTGTTTCCTGTGGTAAATACGCGGCTGGTAAGTAACCTCTTCTAGGAACATACCAGCAACATACAAAACGGTATTTGCTTGCTCATCCTTAGCTCATGTGCTCGTGTGAGTTTTAATTTTTTTATATTTTTTTATTAAAGTATAGTTGATTTATGATATTATATCACTTTCAGGTGTACAACATAGTGATTCAATATTTTTATAGATTAATCTCCATTTAAAGTTATTACAAAATATTGGCTATATTCTCTGTGCTGTACAAAGTATCCTTATAGCTTATTTATTTTACACATAGTAGTTTCTACCCCTTACCCCTCCATGTAAGTTTTTAAATATCTACACATTCAATGTTGAGGTTTGATGCAGCTCTGTTTGGATGCAGTGGAGCTTGATGGGGGCTAGAGTATTGTATGGAACTCTAGGGCTTTAATAAGGGTTTAGGTCAGAACCAAAACAGACCAAAAAAGCCTACAGAGGCTCTTGGAAGGGTTTGGTGAAGAGAAAGGGGCCCCACCCATTCGACAGAGGCTTCTAGGTGTTCTAAGGGCCTCTAGTGTGGACTCAGCCACATTGGTCCAGAATAATCTGCTGGGAAGCCTCAAAGCCAATCTGCTTTGCCAAAGGCCCCTTTGGGCAAGAACTGGATTTCTTCCCTGTTCCTCGAAACCCACAGGGCAGTCTGGCCCACACATTCCCCCAGTGGCTAACAGGTAGAATCCCCCTGTGGCAGGTGGCTGGGTGATGAACCAGTGCAGAGGGAAGCAGAAGCTATAGGAGTGGCTGGGCCCCGTCCTCAGACTCCCATATGTGGGGCTGCAGAGGGATTAGCAGGCTGAGTTAGAAAGCTCAGGGAAAGAAATCACCTGTGAAATCCTTCCTACTGCTTTCTGTTTTCATGACTTAAATTTACCTCATGCATTAAGATCATAGTTTAAATCTCATAATGATAACCCTTCCTCTTTGGATAGCATTTTATAGTTTACAAGGTCTTTTCCAATAACAGTTGTGTAACCTAGATATTAAGCTGGATGAGGGTGAGTATTATGGCCTCTGGTTATAGAAGAAGAAACTGACATTCAGGGAGACACACAAATTCTAAGTGGCAGAGTTGGGAGTGGAGACTAAGCCTCAGATCCTACAACCACAGCTACACTTCACTCTCTCTGAGGATTTAGTCACTCCCTCTCCACAAATACTCATGTATACCCTTATGATTGTTATACTTTTCTAGGTGCATATTATATATACATCAGTAGAAATTCTTCCCTCCTTCCCTCCCTCCCTCCCACCCTTCCTTCCTTCCTTCCTTCCTCCCTCCCTCCCTCCCTCCCTTCCTCCCTCCCACCCTTCCTTCCTTCCTCCCTCCCTCCCTCCCTCCCTCTCTTCCTCCCTCCCTTCCTTCCTTCCTTCCCTCCCTCCCTTTCCCTCTCTAATGGCAGATTTGCTATTACATTTGTTATGACACCTAATACTTTCCAAATAAATGTCAAGCTATAGCCAGCCAGCTTATCAAGAATGTCCAAGTAACTTTCCTTAACACTGAAACTTCTTTGATGAGCTCTCTCTTAACTAGCAATTCCAATCACTCTGGTAAATAATCTTGGTCCTCTTTTTCTAAAATGAAGCTGATAAAAGCTCAAGGTGGTGGCTCCATCTGCATATGTCTTGACAATTGGCTTTGGTCTTGGTCTGGTTATTTTAAGTGGTTGGGACCCCTCCTGGGTTACCCTGGCTTTCCAGACTTTTTGCTTTGCAACCCCTTATTTGAACTCAGACCTCTTATTTGACTTAAAATAAGACACAGGAAGGTAGGCAACTCTTCAAGCCTGATGATCCAGTTAGGCAGGAAGTCAGCTTTTGACTTCTCTTTTGCCCTTCCTTCCTTCTTGGCCCTTGATCTTTTTAATCCTTTTTTTTTCTAATTAGCTATAATGAGGAAACAAGGAAAGTAGAATGAACTAATTGGTGTGTATTCCAGTAACACAGACATCATACACTCACACATATAAAGACAGAGAGTGAGGGAGTTGGAGGAAGTTGCCACAGTCAGCTAAAGGATTTGGGTCATCAGTGAATTTCCATGTGCTGTAGTACTCTGTCCTGTGCCTCATTGGCACCGGGGTTTGCAGACCAGCTAGAGAATACCCAGATCCAGCTTCCTCCTGGTTCTTCATCTTAGAAGCTGACACCTTAGAAGAAGGAACGCGTATTCCAATGGCCCATATTACAAGTAAGTGCTCTTTGCCTCCAGGATTTCAGAGTAGGTCTCTTTCTGGCTTCAGATGAAGTGTCTCAAGGGCTATTTCCCTTTTGTTTCTTGGAGGGAAGGAGGGGAAATGCATCATGGAACTATTATTAGATCAGCAGAGAGCTGAAAGCTTGTCTGATCTAATCTTCTAGAGGGGGAACTTAGATGGATAAATGACTTGCCTAAAAAGCCAAGGTGGGTGCCCCTCGAACCCAGGTCTCCTGACTCAGACTTCAGAGCCCTTTTCCTGTTGTCTGATTGAAATTCAGTGTGAGTTTGAATACTAGTGAGTCAAGATGCTGGAGATGCTGCTTAGCTTCTCTCCATCTAAAAGAGTTGGGTCATAGTCTTCTTTGATAAGTTGATGAGGACCATAGAGCCTCTTCCCAGATGCGCAGAGACAAGTTTGCATACAATTTCAGGGGGGATACAGACTGCCACCTCCTGCCCCTTTCGCCCATAAGCCCATCCATGGATCCCATGTTAAGGTCCCCCCAGCCCAAGCTGTCAGTGGTCCATGGCTTGGAGAATAGATGAGCTGCCTATTTTGTGAGCTCCTTGTTATAGCCAGTGGCTTTTTGGTCTGATGGTGATGGGGTTCCTTATCTATGCCTGGGACTTTGCAAAGAATATCATCCATGCCAAGCTAAACCACCTTCTGGAAAGTGCAAGCCAAGAGTTGGGGGGATGGTTAAGTAGGGTGCCCATGGAACTTGGCTGCATATTAGCTTTTCAGTTATACCTCTTACCTTGCAAAGCTGGTGGTCTGGTCCTCAGAATGAGGCACTGGGCCCAAGCTGCATCCCCAGACCTGTGCCTTTTGCCCTGAAATGCCCATGACAGTTTCTTATAAATGCGATGTGTTCTGAGCAAGGGAGATTGGAAACAGAAAAGAAACTTAAGACACTGTATCAGCCCCCTTCTCAGACCAGAGACTCTAGCCTGGCCAGTATTTATGTTTGCGGCCATCTGTCTTCTACTAGAATAATAAGGAGAAGAAGAATAATGATTCTTTTCATCAAGCTCCTTTCTTCTTCAAGGCTCAAAGCCTCAAGTATATTATTATCTCATTATCAAAATTGCCCATTATTGTGTATCCATGTTGATCTGTTACATTAGTTCCTTTATTCCTCCTTTACCACCCCTCCCCTTTTACCCAGTTCTTTTTCTCTGTTAGATGGTTCTCCTGAATGTTCCTAACTCTCAGACTGAGTGGAAGAGGTTAGTAATGATTTTTTCATTACTGGGGTGACTACTCCCCATCCACAATCATTATTATCTCAATGTTCTTGGGATGTAACTGCCGCCGGCACACCTTGTACCCATGTGGGCTTCTGGGAAAACTTTGCTCTCACCAATGCAAATCGGCTCTCACTCTGCTGATTGGCATATTGAAACATGCTAATTGACCTAGAAAAGTTATTTCTGTGAGTGGCAAATTGAGCTATTTTAAAAAGTTATAGTTTGGGTTTTGGACCTGAACTAGGGACAGAATGTCCCTTTGCTTTCTTTCTTTTTTTTTTTTTTGCATTTTTGAGAGTTTATTTTTGAAACAGAAAAATTGTACATTACAAATACAAGACATTCTAGGATAATTTTGAGGGTTTTTTTTTTTTAAAGTAATGTGACCGGTAAGTTAAGGTAATTTTTAGCTATCTGATTTCTTTTTCTTAGTTAAGCTCAAAGAAGTAAAACTATAATTCCCTTTGCTTTCTTAATAGTACTTAAAATAGAAAAAGCTTGTTTTCAAAAGAGGCCTTAGCTTTCTGAAGAATTGATTTGGGCAAAATTGCACCTCAACCTTCTACAAAGACCAGCGTGTTTCTGATTAGATGAATGCCAAGTGTGCAGGGATGCGGAAGGTGTTGAGAAGGCCTGGGCTTCCACCGAATTCTAGGGACTACCCTAGAATATGTCTAATTGCTGCCTGTACTTCAAGATTAACCTTTGAGGGTCTTACATCCTCCATGAATACAGCCCAGCCATACCAGTCAATCCAGGTTTTTATTGAGCACTTTTCTGTGTTAAGTATTGTGCCGTATGCTGCAGGAGATGCAAAAGCAACCAGAATACATTCCTGGCCTTCAAGGAACTTGCAGTTTAGTTGGAAAGATGAGGCATAAATGCCTGAGAGGTGATGGCAATGTTAAAGTCAAAATGGTGAAAAAGGAAAATTGCAAGGCAATTCAGGCTCAATCGCTAAATTGCAGTTGTTCCGACCTCTTAAGAAAATGGGAAGAGGATTAATATTAGCAGCATTTTTTGAGCACCTACCATGTGCCAGGCAATTTATGGTTGTTCTTATTTAATTCTCACAAGAACCCGATTTTACCTATGAGGAAACTGAAGTTCAAAGAAGCTAAATGACTTGCTCAGGGTTACATGGTTTGTAGGTGCTAAAGCTAAACCCGAGGACTTTACACTCTAATGCATTGTCTCCTGGAGAGGTCGTTGGATGCAGTGGTCCAGAAAGGCTTCATGGAGAAGTAAAGTCTGAACCAAACCTTGAAGTGCTATTAGAATGTGCGTGCAAATTGCAGAGGAAGGAGGTAGTTCAACCAAAGGAATGCCAGGGCCAGAGGCATGGAGGTAGGAACCAGTAAACTCCTCATTGAGAGTCTGAAGAGCAGGATGGAGAGTCCTGAACTCCAGTTCGTATATATAGACTTTGCCCCTTATTTGCCAATCACCAGAAGACATCCTGTGACACTGCTTCTGTCACATCTTCTAGCCCTTGTAGTGTTTAGATTTTATGTGTATTTCTTATCTTTTCCACCACTACTAAGAATCCCTTGCAAGTAGATGGGACTTTGCAACCACAAAAGCTTTCACAAATATAAATATGTCACCCTAGTGTAGTTGTTAACAGTATGGACTCAGGGATCAGATTCTGTAGGTTCATACCCTGGCTGTGCTACTCATATGTGTGTGTGTGCCTGTGTGTGTGTGCCTGTGTGTGTGTGTGTGTGTGTAAGAGAGAGGGAGGGAGGAAGGGAACTTGGCCAAGTTACTTAACTTGAATGGGCTTCCGTGCTCTCATCTATGATATGGGGGTGCCTCCCTCCTAAAGCTGTTCCAAGGATTAAATCAGTTAATATGTGTAAAGCATGTAGCAGAGCACCTGGCAGATAGGAAGCCCTCAAGCAGCATTAGTTGTTAATTATTAGTCTTTGATCTTCACAGAAACCCTGCGAGGTGGGTATTAGTGTAACTGAGCCAGGTTCATTTGCCTGATGCACAGCAAGCCAAACGCTGAGATGCTGAGGTTTGCCACAGAGAAAAATTTATTCACAAGGCAGCCAAGCAAGGAGAACAAATCTCAAATCCACCTCCCCCAAGGCGAGGGGCTCAGGATATTTATGGGACAAGGAAGGAGGGTGGTCCGAGGCCTGGGGTAAAATGATTGGTGGCAAGAAGGTGAAGTAATCCGTGTTCTGTGCAAGTGTATCTGAGTTACATGCTTCTTCATGGACTGCATGTTCAGAAAAATGGTGACCTTAGCATGATCTGAGGGTGGAGTTTTGGGCCCTGTGATATCAAAAGGTTATGCATCAGGCACTCTCAGGCCCAGTTGAATGGTTGGTGGTCTCGACCAGTTTGAACTGGGCAAGCCTAGTTCCACGTTCCTGAAAAACAACTTAACACCTCTGTAGGGAGTGGTTAAAGGAGTCTTGTGATATAATCTGTAAGCTTCATGCAGCTTGGAGGGTATACAGTTTGTAAAAACAGTTAAGGCGAGCTTGGTCGGTGAAGGCAGGTTACAGGATATTATTTATTAAGCAAGTTACAGTTTAAGGAATCTAGCTAATGACCGCCCTTGGTTTCATTAGTGTCTCCATTTTACAGACTAAGCCTTAGAAAGTTTAAATAACTTGCCCAGGGACACACAGGAATTGACAGAACTGGCCTGAGAACTTCGTCTTTCTGATACCAAAGCTCATGGGCTTCCTTCCTCCTCTTTCCTAATTGTTTAGATTGATTTTCAAGTATTAAGCCAAGTCAAGTCTTTGCAGAAATTTTATACAATATCCATTAGAGATTTGGAGGATTGATTATACTTTCAAGAATTTTTTTTTGCAAAAATAATATACGCTCCTTGAAATATCATTTAAACATATGAGTATAAAGAGAAAGCCAATCTTTTAACCCCATCAACTTTCAGTCCTGTCCCCCCGTGGGTAAGTTGTATTAAGGGCTTGTATATGTTGCCACATTTTTCTTTTGCTCATAAATGCAGATAAAGATGTTCACATTTCTAGGGTTGTTGGTTTGTTTGGGTCTAGGTTTCTTACACAACTGGCATTGCACTATAAACATCCCTCCAGAGTATTTTCCTTTAACCTAACATTAGAATCTGTAATCTCTTCAGGTATGGATGTAGCTCATTCTTTTCCAATAGCTGCTTAGCATTCCATAGTTTGGTTGGACTGTATATTCAGCCTGTTGCCAGGCTCTCAGCACTTCATCATAACTTGTGTCTTTGGGCAAGGATAGTGTCTTTTGTGGTATCTGTCCCCTGCAGGGCACCCAGCACATGGTAGGTATCCACAGAGAGTGTAAGTGAATTAGTCAATCAACTCGAACCTCTGTCTTGCTCAGAGAAATTCCAGGGATCTTTCACACACATGTCCAGGATAAAATCTTAGGTATGAAGACAGAGGGACGATAGATGATATTTTTCCCAGGTGAATTATTTCTTAAACCACTTAAAATCATGATGTTTTCCTGATTACAGCAGAAGACATATTTACTGAAGAAAATTTGTGAAATACAGAAAAGTAGAAATAAAAAAATAATCACCACCAGTGCAGAAGTGGTTGTTTTTCAACGTATTAACAAGAAAAAAAAAACACCACAAAGCATGAGGCTTTTGTGCCTCTGCCGTTACAATTGTATAAATGTTTTCTTTACAGAAGTAATATATTCATAATGGAAAAAAAAGAAAATACAGAAAAACACCAAAATAGAGCAGAAACCATTGAGCAGTAACAACTGTTCACATTGTTTGCAGCGTATTCTCAAGGTCTTCTCGTCTCTGCCTGGTTGTTAAGAGTTAGCATAATGTAGTGGTCAAGTTGCTGGCCCTGGAGCCAGCCTGTCCTTGCTTTTGTGGCTGGCTCCTCTGCCTTTATTCATGTGTAACTTGGTAAGTTACAAATTTCTGTGACCTCATTTTTTTATGTGTAGATTGGTGCTCAGCTGAATTGAGATATGTGGGGTAAGCACGTAGCCCAGTGTCCGGCACATAGTAAGTGTTTAGTAAGTATCAGATGCTGTCGTTGTTACTACTATTCCTAACATTATCTTAGAAGTTGAGGCGTGTTCCTGTTGGCATGTGCTATTTGATGTTAGCCTTCAGGGCCTTGGCCCCAGCTTCCTGGTTGGGTGATGGTGAAGTGAAGGGGGCTTTGTTTCAGAATTAGCCTTGCCGAGTGAGATTAAAATTCCCTGGCAGGATTTCTTTTCCACATTGACTAATAGCGCCTTTGCTTTTTTTTTTTTTTTTTTTTGCATTTGTTTCCCAGACAGCCTGTTTGATTAGGGAACTGGCCAGCTCTCTCTCCTCCCTTCATGACAGGTGAATTAGGCCCACTCCTGGTGTTTCTTCCCATTTGACTGAAACATCGAGACCTTTGGGTTTGTCAGTGACACCCAAGCCCCCCCAACCCATGGGGAAGGTGGCAGCCGTGAATGAGAATGGCAGGCAGTAGCCTCTGCTTCCAGAGCTTAATAGTTCTTTGCCTTGGTTCTATTCCTAAAAAGTGATTAGAAGGCACAGCCTCTGGTTCGTCCAACCAACACTTCTCGTTCAATCTTGAGCCACTCCCCCAAGCAGTGTTTCTTTATGCAGTAAAAGTCTTAGCTAGTGGGCGAGTTCACTCTCTCCAGTCTGTGGACCAGTGGTTGTCAACCGTGGCTGTACCGTAGAATCACCAGAGTCAATTTCAAGACCAGAGCCAATTTCAAGATGTAAAGCTTTTCAAAAAGCACCCCAGGCAATTCCAGTATGCAGCTGGGGCACTGCTGCTCGGTGCCCTGTCCCACTCCCACGCTACTGCTGACTGGGATTTGGGGCTCTGACCAAGTTCATTTCACCTCATTAAGCATCAGTTTCCCCATGTGTCAAATGGGCTTAGTGACATCTGCTCTCTCTACCTCACAGATGTGTTATGGAAGAAAAGATAGCAGACAACAAAAGATAACAAAGAAGAGTTAGCAAAGAGCTTTGAACATTTAAAAGCACTCCACAAATGAATGCTTGCCTATTTCTTTCTCCCTTTAATCATTTTTTGAGGGGGGTTTAATTGAGATATAATTTACATAATACAAATTTATCCTTTTAAAGTGTACAATTCAATGTTTAATTTTAGTGTATTACAGAGTTGTCAACCATTACCACTATTTAATTTTAGAATATTTTCATCATTCCCCCAAAAAGCATTAGTGACATCTCTCTGCTCTCCCCTCCCTAGACCCTGGCAACAACTAATCTCCTTTCTCTCTCTCAACCACTAATCTCCTGTTCTGGACATCTCATGTAAATGGGATCACATAATATGTAGCCTTTTCTGACTGACTTATTTCACCTAGCATAAAGTTTTCAAGTGCATCCAGGTTGTTGCATGTATCAGTACTTCATTCCTTTTTATGGCTGAATAATATTCCTTTGTACAATATACCACATTTTTAAAAGATTGGAGTATAGATGATTTACAATGTTGTGCTAGCTTCAAGTGTACAGTACAGTGCTTCAGTTTTTCAGATTCTTTTCCTTTATCAGTCATTACAAAATATCGAGTGTAGTTCCTTGTGCTATACTGTAGGTCCTGTTGGTTATCTCACATTTTGTTTATCCATTCATCCACTGATGGACATTTGGGTTGTTTCCACCTTTTGGCTATTGTGAATAGTGCTGCCGTCAATATTTCTGTAAATGTATCTGTTTGACTGCTTTGGGGTATATACCTAGAAGTGGAATTGCTGGGTCATACGGTAACTCCATGTTTAACCTTTTGAGGAACTGCCAAACTATTTCCCAAAGCAGCTGTCCTCCCAGCCTCCCTTTATGTCCCATGCACCTAGGGCCTTGAGTAAAGTGACTGGAGACTTGAAGACAAACTGAGGGTTTATAAGTCCAAGGGGAGGGTGGTCACTTCTGAGTCCCAGTACTGCACTGGTACCAGTTGAGGAAACTTTGATGATAGGAGCCGGCCAGAGGAGCTGACCCAGCAAAGAAGTTTGGGGCAGGGAAAATGTTAAGTCAGGAGGTTCTAAAATGCAGTGGATAGTATGTGTATAATTCTATAGATCTGTAATTTTATATTAAAGAAAATGGAGACATATGTAAAGTAGAAAAAGAAAACTATCCGAGTGCATCCATTACCCAGTTTCAACAATTATCGACTCATAGCCAATGTTTTTTTAATCAATGGACCTTATTCTACCTCAAACTGCTTCTCCCCCATCCTCCCACCACTCACTCTTATACCTGGATGATTTTTAGGGAAATTTCATGTAATTTTAACTATAGATATTTCATTATACATCTTTAAAATATAAGGACATGTATATATATAATCACAATTCCATTATATCTATAATCGTTATCAATAATTCCTTAATATTATCAAATACCCAGTCAGCGGAGCACGGGTTTCTAAGCCAGCCAGAACACAGTTCCAGTCTTGCTTCCACAACATCAATAGCCCTTCTCTGAGCCTGTTTCATATTGTAAAATGAGGACTATCATAATAATTCCTAAATCTTCAATAAGGTAATGCATGTAAAGTGCTTAACACAATGCCTGCTGCACAATAGTAAGTGCTCAAAACTCACCAATCCAGAGCCATACCTGCACTATCTGGCCCTTACCCCCTGGAAGCAATATTCCTCTGCCTTAATCATCCCAGGACCAGGTAGGTACGAGGCAACCAGAGACCAGTCCTATAGCTTAGAGCCTGCTGTAATTATTCAAACTAACCAGTCCTAACTGGTTACCCTGCCCTGCCTTGACTGTCCTGCAGAAATGCAGAAACTAATAAAGGCCATGGCCTAGGCTCTCCCCTCGCTCCTGTCCCTTTGCCTCCTGACCAACACTGGTGCTTCCTCATGTGGCTCTGCATGGCGTGGGTGCCTCCTATTTCTTTTCTTTTTTTTTTTTTTTGCGGCACGCGGGCCTCTCACTGCTGCGGCCTCTCCCGTCGCGGAGCACAGACTCCGGACGCGCAGGCTCAGCGGCCACGGCTCACGGGCCCAGCCGCTCCGCGGCATGTGGGATCTTCCTGGACCGGGGCACGAACCAGTGTCCCCTGCATCGGCAGGCGGACTCTCAACCACTGTGCCACCAGGGAAGCCCCACCTCCTATTTCTGACCTATGAGTATGATGCACTTTGTTTTCCTGAAAAAAAAATAGTAAGTGCTCAATAAAGTTTAGCTAAGATTATTATTTATTAATAATGTAACATATCTGAGTTGCTATTAAGGTACCTTTAAGAATGGTTTTGGCTTAGAATCAAGAAGCAGATTTGGGGCCTTGCCAACAGATTTTTTTTTAGGGGAAAAAAAAAAACCCAAACCAAAAGGTGGCTGAAAAAGCTACAGAACACTGGCATATATAGTTTATTCCCCCTGAGATTCCCGTTCATGGTGGTAGAAGCATGTGCATATTAAAGAGAGAGGTGAGCGGGCTGGGATGTAGGGTGCCAGCTTTGGAACAGGTTCAGGGCAGGGGAGGGGCACTGCCAGCAAGAGGTGGGTGAGGTCCTCAGATTCCTTGCTCAAGAAATGAAGCCCCAAGTAACCTGGGCGGCCACGGGCTTAAAGCTCCACCTTGTGGGGACTGGTGCCCAAGCTACCCTGCGTCTGTGCCTGAGGTCTGGGAATGGAAGGCAGCCTCATCCTGCTGGGTTGCCCTTAGAATCATTCCCCTGCTTCTGGTACGGGCTTGCTCTCTTCTGCCTGTTCCAGGCATCAGCTGACAGCTTTTTAATAAAAATGGAACCCAAAGGAGGGATGATAAGGTATCTGATTTTAACCCAAAGTGAGAGAACACCAGATGTTTCATTCTGTCTGAAGGTTCGAGGGAGGAAAAGCAATTAGCAGCTGCTACTGATTTAGCAACAGACACCTGCTAAATGAAAATCTGTAAAACCGGTCAGGCTTGGCACCAGAAGTGCATACACTGCTTCTCAGGCATTTCTGGGAATTGTAAATTATGTTGGCCCAAAATAGGCGGGGGTGGAGAGATATAGAGGGGGGCTCTAAAGAAGCGGAACATGTCCATATAGACCAAGGAGTATGTTTATTTTAAAGATGACAGCCACTTAGAAATGGCTATTTGGAGGGTGAATGGAGAGGAAGAGAAGACCATGAATCTTCCAGAAGCTGCCTGGTTCCTCCCTGCTTCTGGTCTGACTCACAGGCTGCCCTCTGTGGGGACCATCCCATGGGAGCAGAGGTCCGGCTCACAGGAGGGTGGGGAGAATGCTGCTTCCCTCCCCCTGCTGATCCAGAGCCCACCCCTTGCCTCCTTCCAGGGCAGTGAGTCTCAAAGCAGGAGAAACCCTCAACTCTCAGATTCACAGCAGCTCCCTTCCCTGTGACAGGTACAGACTGGTGGCTCCAGGAGCCACCAGGACATCTTTGGCTGGGAAAGGGGTTTATCCGTAGCTTTCTGATTTCCATTTTCCTGAGGCACACTGAAACGCAGCCAGTGGATACTGTAATTGATGAAGAGGGCTTTAGGGATGTGTGTGTGCGTGCGCATGTGTAGCTGATGACAAAGAGGGCTAGTTTGTAGGTGATCTAGACTGTGTCAGAAGAATTGGGCCACTCCCACTTGGGTGTTGTACCACATTCACTGTATGTAGCTGCTGTTTTCCTGCTCTCCAAGCTAGGCCAGAAGTCAGCTGCAACTTGGGCCAAAGGGATGGGCCGTGTTCTGTTTCCAATCTTGAGCAAAGGGATGGCGACTTGCTCTGCGGAGCAGAGACCAGGGGGGTTGCTGTTGGCAGACGCAGGGCCAGAGCTGTCCATTGTAAAATACGGCCTGGAACTTTATCCTGGCAGGCTGCTTTCATGTGGTTAAAGACTAAACTCTTAGTTCCAAAGGTGGAACCAGAGAAGATTCTTTTTCCTTTAGCTGAGTAGGCCCTTAGGCAAGAAGAGTCGTTCCACATGTGTTTCAGTTTTACTTCCCCTGCCCTGCAATGCCAGCGCAGGAGGGAAGAAGGACCAGAGAGGCAAGGGTAGCGGGAGAGCTAGGATCCCCACTCTCCGGCCAGAACTGGGGGAGCACCCACCTCCTCTGGTCAGGGGCTAGACAGCATTCCCATCAGCCAGCTCCAATACATGGAATAACCACAGCACAAATACGTGTCCTATGACAACAGGCTGACCTAGAGGGAGATGCAGGGACCCTGTCTATGATGGCATACACGAGGTGCACTCATGGCTCTTATTGAAGCAGCCAGGGATTACTGGGCTACGTGTACAAGTCATCCACCCATTACACTCTTTTAACAGTTCAAACTAGTTTGTGTGTCACAATTCAGATGACCTCTCAGCGCAGAATTACTTATTCTCCTTTAGAACCTAAGACCTATGGGCCTCAACTCATTGGAGGAATAATTTTGATCCCTGGTGACCAAAGGAAGCTGTCTCATCCCGAGGTGGTATTTTCTGGGAGGGTCCAGGCCTTCCATAAGGAGTTTGTTTCTCCAGGGACCCTGCTGATGAAGGGGGTTGGGTAGAGCCTCCACTCATCCCAAACTCCAGCACACAGAGGAGAGTCTGCTTCTTAGCACAGATGTGACTGCTGGATGTCACTTGGTCTGCCACCATTTGATACAGGTTGTAAACTCCAGGTTGGAGCATTCTGTCTTTTTTTCTCCCTTCAGTCTAGCCTTTTGGGGGGATTTATTGGATATTTTCCCTTTACTAGTTTAGAAGTTATACACACTATTTCAGTTATTGTTTTTTTAATGTTTATCCTACCAATGTTAACATAAATATCCAGATCTAGAGTCAGTCAGACTTTTTCTCTCAAATAATACAAGGATCTTATAACATTTTTTTGGTCATAATTTTACTGAGTTTATTCACATAACATAAAATTCACTCATTTAAAGTGTAGAATGTAAAGGTTTTTAGTATATTCATAGAGTTGTGCAACCATCACTACAATTAATTTTTAGAACATTTTTATCAACCCCAAAAGGAAAGTGTAACTGCTTAGCTATCATCTCTCTGTCCCCAACCCCTGCCCGCCCCCAGCCCTAAGTAACAACTGATCTAATACCTATCTCTATAGATTAGCCTGTTCTGGACATTTCCTATTAATGGAATCATAAAATATTTGTCCTTCTGTGTCTGGATTCTTTCACTTAGCATAATGTTTTAAAAATTTTTATTGGAGCATAGTTGATTTACAATGTTGTGTTAGTTTCAGGTGTACAGCAAAGTGAATCAGTTATACATATATCCATTAGCATAATGTTTTGAAGATTCATCCATGTTGTAGCATCTATTAATATTCTATTTCTTTATATTGGCTAATAAAATTCAATTGTATGGATATGCCATTTTTTTTTTTATCCATTCACCTGTTGGTAGACATTTGGATTGTTTCCACTTTATGGCTGTTGTGAATAATGCTGCTATGAACATTGATGTGTAACTTTTTGTGTAGACATGTTTTTGTTTTTGTTCTTTTTTACTCTTGGGTATATCCATAGGAGTGTATACGCTGAGAAATGGGGTTACAACCCGATTCTTTTGCATGTGGACCTTATAATATTTTAACCCTATTCGTCACCCTCAACTTATATGCTTATGTTGTCATGTATTTTAATTCTGTATTATTTTAGCTTTTCTTTTAAAAATAATATAAGACATTATTATTTTATGAAAAAAATGTTCATTTAGATTTACCTACATAATTACTGCTTTCTTTGCTCATTATTTTGTATTGTGTCTGTTTGACATTAGTTTGCCTTTGCTGGAATTATATCCTTTAGAATTCCCTTTAGAGATGATCCACTGATGACAAACCCTCTTAGTTTTTCTTTGCCTAAAAATGTTTGTATTCCTTCTTCATTCTTGAAAGATATTTTCACTGGATATAAAATTCTTGGTTCATAATTATTTTTCTCCCCACACAGTGAAGATGTAATTTTACTATATTCTGTCTTCCACTGTTGCCTTGAAAAGTCATTGGTCAGTCTTAACTTTCACTCCTTGGAAAGTAATCTCTTTTCTTTCTGATTGGTTTTAAGATCTTCTCTTTGTCTTTGGCGTTCTGCAGTTTTACTAGGGTTTGTTTCAATGTTTATTTGTTCTGGCTTATTCTGTTTGAGAGTCTGTGGGTACATGTCGTTCTTCAGGTTTCTGAACATTCTTAGCTATTATGCCTTCAGCTATTTTGTCTGTCTCCTCTTCTTCCTCTAGGACTATGTTTAGAGTTTATGTTAGTTCATCTTACTCTGTCTTCCACATCTCTTAATCCTTTTTGTTCCTGTCTTCCACTTCTTTGTCTACTATGTTGCATTTTGGATAATTTCTTCAGCTCTATATTCCACTTATCTCTTTAGCTGTCTAATCAGTAACTAAACATATCAGTTAAAACTATCAATAGAGTTTTTAATTTCAATTATTTTTCCCTTTTCCAAACCTAAACATAGTCTATAACTATTCTGAGGTCCTTAAAGCTCTGTTTTTACTGGCTCTTGGCTTATTTACTTGTGTGTTTAGGTTTTGTTTTAAATATTACTGTTGTTTTTGTTCTTTTATTGTACATTGCTTATTTTCTTTAAAATGTTATTTGTGGGAATTTTTTGAGTCCTGGATTTCTCTAGAGAGGATTTGTCTTTGTTCTTGCCAGGCACTTGAGGGCTACCAGTCTGGAATCATGCTAAATAAAACTCTCAGCCTAACATTTTTGGATTACCCAAGTAGTATAAATTTAGAGTGCAAACCCACACGAGGGCTGGCTTCTGGTTCCAAGATTTTAGTGAACTAACTAGTTTCTTCCCCTACTACCCCAACTCATCGTTAAGATTTGAGACTGGATTTTCCTTGCCATTCTAGGGGTGGGGTAATCTGTGTTTCCAGTACACCTTTACACTGAAGTGTGGCTTTTTGGGGTCATAGATCTCTTTAAGTACTAACTAGCTTTTGTTATTACCAGAAATGGAAGTCTGGGTTTTGTTTCCCAGCCCTTTTATGTCTGCGTCCTTCCTGTTGGGGGCAGTCAGGAGGATGTTCTAATTCTATTCGTTGGTTTGGCCATCTGTCTGTTCTCAGTGCTCTCCTGAAATATCTCTATATAAGTTGATAAATACCTACTATATGTCTGTCTAGTATTGTACTAAAAGTTCTATGAGGTATCTGGTAGCTATTTAACCTGTCATGTAGCTAACAAAACATTAATATTAGAGGTCATGAGCCCTTGGGGCACTGATTTAAACCATCTTTTGATTTCTGAGCCCCTCTAAACCCTAGAAATCAGCATTTAGAGTGAGGTGGGTGTAAGTACATGAAGGCAGTGACCGTTTGTATCTTGTTCATAATAGTTGACACATAATAGGTGCTTAATATATATTTGTTGATTGATTGATTGATTGAATGAATGAATATGTTGGTGTCTGGGAGGTCATGGAGGTAGATTCCAGTGTTGATTAGTTCCCTTGGCAATATAGTTAGAAGATTCCAGGTCTGGGTTCACATAGTGGGGATGGAAGAGAGAGGATAATATTTCAGTAGCAGGGGATCAAACCATCATGGATTTGAGTCATTTGTAAATCAAGGGTTTCCTCTGTACTGTAAAGGGCCTCAGCACATATCAGGGTACTATAATGTAGGTCAGTGGGTAGGAACATGGACTCTGGAGTCACATTGCCTGGCTTATATCCAGGCTCTGTAACTAACCTTGGGCCAGTTATTACTCTCTCTGTGTCTTAATTCCTTCATGCAAAAAAAGGGGATTATAGCATTTATCTTATAGAGTTGTTTTAAGTGTTAGTTAATACAAGTACTTAGGACAATGCCTAGCCAAGAAGTGCTATGTACCAGCAATTATTAACGATTATTATTATATTTATTGTTGTTTTGAACACTAGTCACATCATTATTCTTGTCAGTACATTTTCCTGGGAACTGCCTGTCATTTCTGTGAGAAAATATTCTAATCTCACACCTACCATTTAGACTTCTGGAGGCTGACCTACTGTAGTATTTCCCCAAGTGTAAGTTAAGCACTCCTGCATCCACATTACCTTAGGGAGCCATGTTAAAATATAGAATGCTGGGCCCTATCCTCCTAGTAGGTCGAAAGGATTCTTTCTCTAAAAATTAGTGATGAAAATAAAGATTCTGCACATTCTCTGTGTGTTGGATTAGCCAGGAGCTGCTGTGAGTCTTAAGTTTATCACCCTTCAGGGCTTGTAGAAAACCTGGGAGCAGGCTTGGAGACTGGTAAGAGATTGAGAATGGGAGAGTTAAACAGAAGAGAAGAAAAGAAGTAGAAAGAGAAGTGAGCAGAGTCTACTCATGTCAGGAGGTTGTCAAATACCATCTTTTGGCCTCTTCTCAAGGGTCATGCCTCAAGGGGACATGTGACATTTGCCTCCCCTTGATTTAGGGATTCCTGAACCTGGCTCCAGCTTGTAGCTTGTAGCCTGGTGTTGGAGACAACAGGGTAGGGAGGCCTGCCTTACAAATGGCTGCCTGGTGCAATGGTTGCCTTCAAGCAAGGGCCCCCAATGAGTAGAAGATTAACCAGACTCCATGGTTGGTTGGTTGAGGGAAGTGGGCTGTTTACTGAGTGCCCTTGAGCTGTTTTGACTGGGCTAAGAGCCAAATCTCAGATGTGTTTGTCCCTCCCTTTGCTCTAGTGCTAGTGTGGGGTTGGCCTTATTTCAAGCCATCTGATGCTCAAGTCCTTTGAAGGCGCTAAAATCGAGCCAGATGGCATCACAGACTGCTTGGGCTGATGAGGGACTGGAAGTTTAGTACCTTTCCTCTCATCCCTTCCACTCTACATGGCTCACATTTTCTGTGTGGAATCTGTAACCCAAGGCCGAGGAGAATGAGGCCTTGGTCCTGTCAGTGGTGCAAAAGGCCCTCATGGGTCCCCTTGTCACACACCCTGAGCAGGGAGGCCAGCCGTGGCTCAGTCATTCCGCAGGTGTGGTTTGGCCTCCACACACAAGCTGATTGTCTTTTGACTTGTAGCTGCCCTGGTTCCTCTGTAGGTCTTTTGAACAATCTCTGTCATTAGGCTTTCCCCTGAGTTCTGTGGAGAGAGCCATACAAATATTTACTTTCCCTCCTCGAGTAAAAAGTCAAATAACGTGTTCAGGGCTGGACTTCTATGTCCTGAAGTACCTTCTTGTGTACTCAAAGCTTCTCTCCTTTTTCCACATGAAATTCGAGCTTTGGCTCAGTCTGAAGAAGTAGTAAATCTGGATTTGGTGACTTCGGAGCCCCCCTGGGGTCTTGGATGGCTAGGGCCCATATGGGGGTAGCTGGGTGTAGGGTCAGGCCTTCAGGCTTCATAGTAGACCCTATTTCTGTTCCATCAGGGGAACAGCCTGGTGTTTTGATATATAATAGACAACAGTGGTTAAGATTATGCATTCTGGAGCCAGGTTGCCTGGGTTCACATCCTGGCTCAGCCTTGAGACCTTGGGCAAGTTATTGAGTGAAACCCCTATCGCTTTTTCTTTTTAAACAGACCTTTGGTGCAAAGGTCTGTTTAAATCATAAATCATATTTATAATTCTCTATTCATAACAAGTTTCAGCATTGGTCCACTCATGGCATACTTTAATTTTGTTCATGAGTACATTTATTTATTCATGGAGAGTATTATAAACAACTATGAACTCAACCCAACAACTAGCCACGTTGATAATAACTTACAGATGTAAGCCTGTGTGCTTCCCCCACCCTGCTCCCTACGTCCATGCCCACCACTGTGAACCACTAGCCTCAATTTTGGCTATTATTCCTTTTCTCTTTTTAAAAGTAATCTTAGCCCTCTTCTCATGTACACAGAAAAAAAATATATATATATAATATACATTATGTATAATAAAATATGTAATATTTTATATATGTAAAACAGTCCTAAATAAGGTATTATATAATTGTACTTGCTTTTTGATCCTTATAAAAGGGGTATTACGTTGTATGTAGTCTTCTGGGATTTGCCTATTTTATTCAACATTCTATTTGTAAGATGCATCCCTATTATTGAGTATAAGTGTAGTTATATTTTCACTGTGGTGTAACATTCCATCGTAGAAACATACCACAGTGTCTTTCTTCATTCCCTTTGTGATGGGCATTTGGCTGTTGCCAGTATCTTGCTATTACAAGAAACTGGCCTGTCCTCAATTTCCTCATCTTAAAATTGGAGAATAAAAATAGGAGCTACCTCATAAGTATGTGATGAAGATGAAAGGAGTTAATACTTGTGAAGTGCTTAAAACAGTGCCTGGCTCATAGCACGCGTTTGGCCAGTGTATTCGTTTCCTCGGGCTGCCATCGCCAATACCACAGACTGAGAAGCTTAAACAACAGAAACATTTCTTCACAGTTTTGGAGGCTACAAGTGTAAGGTCAAGGTTTCAGCAGTGTTACTTTCTTCTGAGGGCCTCCCTCTTTGGTCCTAACCTCCTCTTCTTATAAAGACACCAGTCAGACTGGTGTATATGTATATACACCAGTATGTATGTATGTATATATATATATATATATATATATATATATATATATATATATATGTAATAAGGTCCCATATAACCTTATTTTTTTTTTTTTTTTTTTTTTTTTTTTTTTTTTTTTTTTTTTTTGCTGTACGTGGGCCTCTCACTGTTGTGGCCCCTCCCGTTGCGGAGCACAGGCTCCGGACGCGCAGGCTCAACGGCCATGGCCCACGGGCCCAACCGCTCCGCGGCATGTGGGATCCTCCCAGACCGGGGCACGAACCCGTGTCCCCTGCATCGGCAGGCGGACTCTCAACCACTGCGCCACCAGGGAAGCCCCATATAACCTTATTTTATCTTAATTACCTCTGTAAAGAATCTCCAAAGAGTCAAGTTCTGAGGTACTGGGGGTTGGGACTTCAACATATGGATTCTGGGGAGACACAACTCAGCCCATAACGGTCAGTAAGTATAAGCTATTATGACTCTCATTATCTCCATCCTCCTCCTCATCATTACAGCTCAGGAAAATGCAACAGACTTGTTATGACATAACCCCTGGCAGTACTCAAAAGTTAGCTCTCACTACTACTACTGCTACTATTATTATCATCATTATTATTATTTGGTCAGAAGCCCGGAGTTTTCTTCCCTGCCTTTTCAGAAATTACTTTTGATACCAGCAACAGTACTAAAGAATGGCACTTTGTGGTTTCCCAGGATGATAGACAGCAGTGCCTAAGTCTGTTAGAGGTGAGAGGAGAGGAGCTACGAGGTTTCATTGTCACCTTGGTTAAAGGAAACTAACCAAGCAAAGGGAGGCCTTGCAGGCGAGCCAGTGGCTGACTGCCCCGAAATTGCCACTCAGTAAAGTTCTGTGGGCTTGCCAGGCCTGGCCTGCTGTACCAGGAAATACACTTACACAAGTCACTGCACCACCAGAGCAAACAACGTCTTTCTTGGGCTCGGAATATTTTGTTTGACATTAGGGAGCTGGCTAGCAGCCACAACTCTGCTCTCCTGCTCTCCTTCTGGAAGGCTCTGAGCACCGAGGAGGAAGTCAGGAGTAGGCCTGATAGGATCTGGACTCCAAAAGGAAGGAGCAGTTCCCCCGTGCCAGTTGCCCACCCCTCCCTCCCTCCACATCAGACCTTGAGTGTAAGATGGAATTCCATGTGCCTGGTAGGACTGTGGGCATCTGTCTGTACTGGGGCTTGGGAGTGGGCTCACAAAGGAAGATACAGTGAGAACAAGGGACTTGGGAGGGGGTCTGTAATGTGCTCAGATTAAAAAGTAGAAAAAATTCACACTAATCATCCTTAATAGCTTAATGCATCCTCTTGGTTAAGGATGCCTGCAATACAGAGATAAGAAGAATATAACACGAAAGTTCTCCTCCACCCACTCCCCAGAGATAATTGCTGCTAAGGTGTACATTCCTCTTGTGACCTTTTTTTTTTTTGACTTTTAAACTTTCGGCTACATGATTAATAAATTAATGCATTAATTTATCATAAAAATCCAACTATACAAATATATAGAATCCAACTCTCCCCTTCCCTATCCCAACCTGTCCTCCCCAGTCCTATTCCCCCACCCAGTTTGGTAAATATCATTCCAGTCCTTTTCCTGTGCATTTATAGTCATCTAAAAGTACAAAGACTAATTTGGCCTTTTTCTTCTACAAAAAGGATCATGCTGTGTTCGATATAGATTTGTTCTGTTTTACCTACAAATGGTTGTACCTCCTTTTTTGTAAATGGTTGCAGAGATAATCTTCCAGAGTATTTTTTGATGACTCTCCTGCCAGTGGACATTCAGCTAGCTTTTTTGTTATTAGATATTTTTTTGTTATTACAAATAATGTTGCAGTGAACATCTTTATACATATAGCTTTGTTCATACATGCAAGTGTCTCTGTTGGTATAAATTTCTAGAAGTGAAATTAGTGAGTCGAAGTGAAATTAGTCAGTCAAAGTGAACGGGTATTTAACATTTTTTATAAATATTGACAAATTGTTCTCCAAAATGATTGCACCACCTAAGTGGCTATCGACATATGAATGGATAAAGAAGCTGTGGCACATATATACAATGGAATGTTACTCAGCCATAAAAAGAAACAAAAGTGAGTTATTAATAGTGAGGTGGATGGACCTAGAGTCTGTCATACAGAGTGAAGTAAGTCAGAAAGAGAAAGACAAATACCGTATGCTAACACACATATATATGGAGTCTTAAAAAAAATCGTTCTGAAGAACCTAGGGGCAGGACAGGAATAAAGATGCAGACGTAGAGAATGGACTTGAGGACACGGGGAGGGGGAAGGGTAAGCTGGGACGAAGTGAGAGAGTGCTATGGACATATATACACTACCAAATGTAAAAGAGATAGCTAGTGGGAAGCAGCCACATAGCACAGGGAGATCTGCTCGGTGCTTTGTGACCGCCTGGAGGGGTGGGATAGGGAGGGTGGGATAGGGAGGGTGGGAGGGAGACACAAGAGGGAAGAGATATGGGGATATATGTATATGTATAACTGATTCACTTTGTTATAAAGCAGAAACTAACACACCATTGTAAAGCAATTGTACTCCAATAAAGATGCTAAAAAAAAACAAAAACAAGCAAAAAAACCAAAATGATTGCACCTTGTTTTTTCTTCCAGTTAATTATACCTTAAGATTTTGCCATATTAGTTCATATAGATTTACCTTCTTTAAATTTATTTACATTTTAAAAACTTCCCAACTTCTTATAAAAATTTTCAAACATCCCGAAGAGTTGAAATGAAAGTATAGTGAACAATGACTGTATACCCTCAAGCTAGATTCAACAGTTACTGTTTTTCCCTATTCACTTTCTTTCTCTCTTTCTCTAAGTTTGCTGAATCATTTCCCCTCAAATTGCAGACATCTTGACACTTCAGTTCTAAATACTTCCGGCCTACAGCTCCTAGGGAAAAGGACATTCTCTTGTATATCCACAATACCATAATCACACTCAAGATAATTATCAACAATCCTCTAATACTGTCTTCTTTATCTAATAATCTGTTTATATTCAAATTTTCCCAGTTATCCTAGGAATGTGGTTTTTAAGTTTTTTTTTTTTTAAATCAGGATCCAGTCAGGTTTCAAGATTGCTTTTGTTCTCTGTCTTCAGGTTTTGTTTATTCACTTTTTAAAAGCTAGGAGCAGTTCCCCCACCCTCTCATTCATGACATTGACATTTTGGTGAATCCAGGCCGGTTGTTTTGCAGAATGTTCCACATCTGGGATTTGTCTGTTTTCCGTGGCACCTTGTTGTTTTTCATGGCAGCATGGTATTCTGGTCTGTGAATGTATTGCAGTTGATTTTTAGGTTGCGGGCATTCCTTTTGTGGCTCCTCTAACAAGTGGTATTTAGTCCCAAAGAGTTTGAGGCACCGGTAGCCACAGTAGAAGTCTGTGGTCAATTAATGAAAATAAAGTGTTCCAAAGCTAAACTTGGTTGGCAGGAGAATTACCAAAGGCTGCATCCTTTCCCCTTGAAGGGAGATAGATTATTGTTTTAGTCTGTTCAGGTTCCTATAACAAAATACCATAAACTGTGTGGCTTATAAACCTCAGAAATCGATTTCTCACACTTCTGGAGGCTGGAAGTCTGATCAGGGTACCAGCAGGGTCAAGTGCAGCCCCTTTTCCGGGTCACAGGGCAGGAGGGGCTAGGGAGCTCTCTGAGGCCTCCGATTTCATCAGGACCTAATCTCCTCCTAAAGGCCCCACCTCCTAATACCATCCCATCGGACATGAATTTGAGGGAGACTCAAGCATTCAGACCATAGCAATAATCTGTTTTGATTCTCTGATTTCTTTGGAGAGGCTACAGTCTGGGGCTCAGCTGAGAGCAAGGTCCTCTCTTTGTAACCACCCATCCTGACTTTGCACTTCATCAGCAGCTGTGGACCCTTTTGGTAACACAAGTCCCCAGCTGGCTAGGGGAATCTCCTGGGTTGTGAACTTCCCCCACTCCCAGCACACCCCTCCCCCATGCAGCTGTTCTCACTTCAGCTCGTCCTTCCCTCCTCATTTCCTGGAGCCCAAGGCTAACGCTTGTCTATGTGCTCTGGCTCCCAGCCTTCCTGTCCGCTTCACGACCTCTCACCATCCAGTGCCTCCTGGCCCTCTTGCTTCTTCAGCCTCCTTCTCCCCACTGGCTCCTTCCCTCCATTTATAACTATGTTCAAGTCTCTCCCAATTCTATCAATACTCTCCTTGAGCTACGACTTCCATCTCTCGCCATCCATTCACTCTTGAAAGAGTACCATGGACAGGGGTCTGCAAAGTGGGCTGCATAAGGTGTTCTATTTGGGTGCATAAAGAGAATATCAGCATTTCTAAGCCTTTTAGAATTTCATCCATTTACTTTTCTCTGTTTGCATTTCATATACATGTATATCATTTGCCTTTCAACTCTTCTCATCTTCTCCAGCCTCCTTGAGATCCAGACCCCCATTCCCACTGATTTATGGGCATCTCTGCGAGGTTCTCACACTGGGCTCACAAACTCAGCCCGGTCTCAGCTTTTCTTATGCCCCTCGTCCTCCAACCTGCTTCCTTGACTGTCGACCCCAACTTAGGGAGGAGTCCCAACATCCCACCAGCCACCTAGGCCATCAGCCTGGGGGTCATCTTTGACCTGTCCTGTCACTCCTGCTTACCCCCCCCACCGTCTGTGTCAGTTACTCAGTCCTGGTGATTCAACTTCCTCAGGTTCTCTCAAACCTGCACATCCTCTGTTCTCTCGCTGCCTCTGCCTTCAAGCTTGATTTAGATATTTCTATCCCCAGTCCCTGACACACAGCCACCAGCTGGAGCTCTGCACAACTGTACATCGTACAGGACCATCCCTACTTTTAAAGAAGAATCAAACCAAATCCAGTGCTTGATATACAGGTCCTTCCATGCTCTTTTGCTGCGCTGATGCTATCCCTTTATCTGTTAGCTTTCTCAACCAGACTATGAGCTCTTGTAGGGCAGGGACTGTGTCTTCATCACTGCCGTGTACCCAGAGCCGGACACGTTACCTGCCACCTAGGAGTGTCTCAGTAAATGATTTTTTTTAATTGGTTGGCCGAGAGTAAGAATGAGACTGTCATGGGTGAGAAGAGGAGAGCAGTGTTGATACTCCTTTGAGAACTAAAGAAGTGTCCAGGAGAAACTCTCTCTTGGATTGAGCTGGGAAGCTAAAGTTATCCTAGTAGTCGTCTGATAAAATAGTGATTTGTGACTTAGGGCTGTGGGCAGGCCCAGGTGCCACCATCTCTTGCTGGAGGCTCTTGCTAGGGCAGAATAGTGAGGTGAAATGAGGTCCAGCTTTTGACCCAGAGAGGCCTGGTATTAGTCTTGATGGCTGGAGTTGAAGTCCTGGCTTTACCACTCACTGGCTGCATTGATGTTGAAGAGGAGGATGATAATAACAGCTAGCATTTATTGAGTACATGTTATATGCCAGCACTGGGCCAGGAACTCTACACGAATCATTTCACCTAATTTCATCACAACTTGATGAGATAGCTTCTATTATCATTCCCACTTTACAAATGAGCCAACCGAAGCTCAGCAAGATTGTGATTTGCCCGAAGTTGCATAGCAACTAGATGATGGAGCTAGAATTTCAGTCTTAACAGCCTGACTCTAGGCTGGAGATATTCATTTGGGAGTCATCAGTATATAGATGGTATTTAGAGCCAGGAGCCTGGATAAGATTATCTAGTGAGTGACAGTAGATAGAAAAGAAAGCCAAGGACTTGGTTCTGGGCCCCTCCAATATGTAGAGGAATTAGGAGCATGGAGGTCATTGGTAACGTCAATCAAAACTATTTCGGGGGTTGGGGTGTAGTAGGTATGAAAATTTGATTGGAGCAGATGGAAGGATAATTCAGAGGAGAAGAAATGATGGCAGTGAGGAGAGACAAACCATTTGAGGAGTTTCTCTATAAAGGGAAGCAGAGATATGGGGGTGATAGCTGGAGGGTGCAGTGGGATCAAGAATTTTTGTCTCTTAGGGAGGGTGAGAGGGAGACGTAAGAAGGAGGAGATATGGGGATATGTGTATATGTATAGCTGATTCACTTTGTTATACAGCAGAAACTAACACCATTGTAAAGCAATTATACTCCAATAAAGAAGTTTAAAAAAAAAGAACTTTTGTCTCTAGATGAATGACTTTGTAGCTTGTTTTCTGATGGGAATGATCCAGTGAAAAAGGAGACAAATTTCTGGTGGTGCGTCCCCGAGTAGATCTAGTGCAGGAATGGGGACTAGCCTTAGCCAGCAGCATGGGTGGGGACGGTGCAGGGAGGAGGGCGATGTGGAGGTGGGAGCTTGTTGATGTTCTCTTCCGGTTGCCCCCTTTTCCCCAATGAACTAGAAAGCCATGCCACCAGCCGAGGGGGAGGATGGGGGAACGTTTGAGGAACACAGGAGAAGTTGTGAAATAGTGATAGGAATCATCCAGGAGAGAGGAGAGTGAACGGACTTGAATGTAGTTGGATTATAAGGTTGCATTAAGGGCCCGCTCAAAGTTTGCAGTCATGAATTTCAAGGGTTAACAGCATAGCTTCACGTTTTTCTCCAGCCGTGCTTACTTGCATGGTAGAGGCACGGAAAAGGGTTGAAAATGTATGGAAGGGAGTGATGGGCAAGTATAGAAGTGAGGACATGAGGTAGGTGAGGGCCAGCAAAACAGTGGAGGGTCAGGAGATGTGGGTCCTAGTGAAGGTGGAGGTTTATTAGTCGAGATGTGAGGGGTGCGGAGTGATTGGGTAGATAGGAGGTGGTGGTTGGAGAGTGGGGTGCATGACAGAGTTTATGGAAGCGTTGGAGGTGTTGGCAGGACAGGTATGACCATGGGGATAAAGGGCTGAGGTGAGATGGAGGTGAGACCCTCGCGGGGAATGGAGTTCAAGGCATTAGAAACCGGTGTGTGCTAAATATTGAAAACACGGGAATTTTGACAAAGGCATGTTGGACGGCAGTGACAGGGAGGGTCCAGAATTCTACAAGGAGAGTAGCGGGTGGGAGGGACTGACAACATAAGGTTCACATCAGGGCAGCAGTTAGGAAGGAGACAGCATTGAGGGGCAGACAAGACCCCTCCTGGCCCAGGGGTACAAGGTGACATGGGAGGGAAAGCACCCACCACTTGAGAGGGCTGTAGGGATAGCTGTGTCCTCAGAGGGGTGACCAGGTTTTCATCAAAGTAAGAAGGTCAAGGGACCGCTCAGAGAAGAGTTTGAAGATGGAGGGGATTTTTCAAATGATAGTGGGTTCCAGAGGATAGAGGGGAAGGGTTTCCAGTGTTGGGGAGCAGTGGAAGGCGGTCTCAGATTCGGACTTGTAGAGAGCCATATGGAGGTTAGAGTTCAGCTGTTGGGCGGGGATCTGGGAGTCTTGGGCTTCTCATGGTAACGGAAGTAACCAGGGACATACGGCACACTGGGATAGGCGGTCTTCACAGCAGAGTGTGGTGGTGTGGCTGTCAGAGGGCGGAGGGTCGGTAGGAAGGAGGTCGGGGATCTCGCCATGGATGGAACCTGTGTGCTTCATATTTCAGCCAGTCCGATTCCAGAGGCCTGGAGAACTTTACCAGTCTACTCTTTTGATTCTGGAAAAAGATGTTGACTTGGACGTGGGAAGGAAGTTATGACTTATGTAGCTTAAAATGTTTTTATTGCCTTTGGCTTTCAATTGCAGTGATGTAGGACTTTCTGTCTAAAGCCTCGGGAATCCCCCAGCTGAAAAGGAGCCCAGATATGTACATTAGACTCGAGTTCCAGATGCGCGCGTTCTGGAGGGCAGAGACGAATTAGCCAAGTGGAACTTCTTCTGGGGGAAGTAAGACACTTTACGGATAGTGTTTATGGAACGGGTATCTTGCAATAATTAAGTGAGATAAGACACATGAAAGTATTTAACGCAATGCGTGGTACATAAGTACCTTCTAAATATTCTTTGTTATTAAATGTCCACTGGTAGGTTCTTGCTCGCGTTCAGCTCCCTTCCCTGCCACTTGTGTGGTTTTCTTATATTGCCCTCCTTCTCCTTCATCCCTTTCCCTTCCTCTCCCTGGCCTTAGCTGTCATCGGTGCCCACACCTAGTTGAACACTCTCTGTATCCTTCTGAGGTAGAGAACTCTTGGAATAGGGGGAGAGGCCGCCCTCAGAGGAAAGACGCTGCTGATGGGGCCCATCTCCTGGCCACCCCAGCTGAGATCTGTGACTGAGGTGTCTCCAGAGTCCCGGTGGGAGCTGAGAGACCTGTATTGCAGGCCAAGCTTGGCCACTGTGAGGGCGGGGATCATGTAAACAGGGAGGAACTGGGCCCAGTCCCCAGGTGGAGGGCAATTGCTGATCCTGTTGTTGCTAATGTGCTTCTGTTACCACTTCCCTTGTTAACAGGGGCTCAGCTCCACTGCGCATCTCCCCTGTGCATCTCCCAGGTGTCAGGATTTTGTGGGAGGGAAGGAGCGGGGCATGGGGTAGGGGAGGGTACAAGCTAAGAGTATAAACTCTAGAGCCAGACTGCCTGGGTTTGAATCCTGGCTCTGTCACCAGATGAGGCGTGTGCCCTTGGGTAAGTTATGTAACTTCTCTGTGCCTCAATTTCTCATCTGTAAAGTGGAGTTAATGGGAACAGTACAGGTGAATTAATAGGTGAACTGATAGTTAACAAAATGCTTAATAGTTCCTGGCATGCAATAAGGATTCTACAAATGTTTGTTTTAGTAAAATTTTTTTAAAATGTTTTTACAGCAATCTTATAGGAGCATAACTGTTTTAATTTTACTGGTGCCAAAACTGGGATGGAGAGGTTAAGTGACTTGCCCGAGGCCACGGGGATATTAACGGACAGAATCAAATCTAGAATAGGAATTTGGCAGACTTGAAAGTCCTTGCTTGGGGCCGCAATGCTGAACTGCCTCCCTGGACCTGCCGGGTGGGGAGTTTGCTTTCTAGAAGGGCTGTGAGGGAAGGGAAAGCAAGTGGGCACCGTGAGTCTAGGTGGGGTCTGAGACTTCAGCAAGGGGGATACTGCTTGGGGACCTGGCTGGGACCCGGGTGAGCCCAGTTCTCTGCTCCCTGCTGTGGGAGAGCAGCCTGGGTCCCCAGGCCCCGTTTCAAGGAGAGGTCTAGTCCCTTAGGCGCCAGAGAGCTGAGCCTTCCCGAGACCTTTGCCTTCTTGTCTGCTTTCTGTGTGACCGCAGTCCAGTCAGTTAATTTAAGATAGTAGAGTGGTCCCAGACCACGTTACTCTGAGGGTCCCCGTGGGCCTCTCAGGCCTCCAAAGTTACCTCCTGCTGGTGGTTTCCTCCACTGTGAAACCCCATGACCCCTTGAAGCTACTCCAGCGAGGTCTACAGAGACGCTTGCAACCTCATTTCTCTTTCTGGGATTTTACATTTCCTTCTGCGAGCATAAACTAATAGTCAAGCATCATCTGGGTCCTTGGGAAATTTTCCTTCTGCGTGGGTTTTTATTTTCAAGAGCCAAACCGGTGACTCTGTCCAGGGTCTGCAGTCATCTCAGCTCCCATTCTGGGAGCTGTGCCATCTTTTGGTTTGGGCCCTTGGGTTCCTGGGTGTCGGGAGCCCAGAACTGGGTCCTCTCACGAGCTCACAGGTTTGGTTCTGCGCTCACCCTGCTGGGCACAGTGAGGCAGCTGACCCTTGCCCTGGGTGTCCTTGTTTCTCTGGGCTTCCCCTTGGCGGTGTGGGGGGGGAGGTGTGTGGGTGTGCGTCTGTGTATCTGTGTGTGTGTGTCTGTGTAGGGCTGTGTAAGCCCCGGAGGCCAGGCCTCTTGCCAGCAGCTGCAGTTCTTTTCCCAAAATTGAGTTAGCCGCTCAGCTGTTTCCACTCTCCCCCCACTGCCAAGCGCTGCAGCACGGTCCCCGTGCCAGGTTGAAAGCGCGCTCTGCTTTGGTAATTTAGAGCTTCCATTTTGAGAGAGATGGGAAACAGGAGTGAATGAGTGGGCACGTTGGATGGAAGGAGGGTGGGGACATTCTTCTTGGCAAGCCACGCCAGAACTGGCCCAGCTGCTTGGTCTTCACCCAAAATTAGGGCTAACCCTGGACTGACCCCAAGTATCCAGTGGAGAAACTCTTATTCTTGGATCTAGACCTAACCAGACCTGGCAATCAATATTTTTTAATCTGCAAAATGGGAATAATAAATCCTACCCCATATGTTCTTCATGTCAAATGAGAAATGAGCTTTTAAGTAGTCCATCAGCTACTCACCAGGAGCAGGAAGTGATGCAAGCTTGTGTTTCTTCAAGTATATTTCTGCAGAACATTAAGTGCTATTTTTTTACAAAGGCACTGGCTAAATAAGTTTGGGCCACACTTATTTGGATAAACAGTGTTAAGCAGCGTTTTTTTTTCTTTTTTTTTTTTTTTTTGGCAGTATGCGGGCCTCTCACTGTTGGGGCCTCTCCCTTTGCGGAGCACAGGCTCCGGACGCGCAGGCTCAGCGGCCATGGCTCACGGGCCCAGCCGCTCCACGGTATGTGGGATCTTCCCAGACCGGGGCACGAACCCACGTCCCCTGCATCGGCAGGCGGACTCTCAACCACTGCGCCACCAGAGAAGCCCAAGCAGCCTTCTTCTTTGCACAGACCCCACAGGTCCTTAATCTACCACTAATATACATGGTGAATCTCCAAGGGGATAGATTGTAGGTAACGTTTCTTAAATTTTTCGCCAAACTTTCTCAGTGGAGCAGTTTTCAAGTACCATCTCTGCAAAATACACTTTGGAAGATGCCAGCGTAGGTCATAGGTATATTCATTTCATTCTTTTTTCTCTAATTGCGAAGGGAGTTGAACTGGTTGAAGTGCGTGGGGTTGCTAAGATGTGGGTCCTTGGGAGCGAGCGCATTCAACTTCAGAATCTGTTGGAATGAGTGCTTCCTGCTCTGAAACACCTCTCTCTCTCCTGTCCTTACAGCTCCCCTTTGAATTGGAGATTTACTACATTCAGCATGTTATGCTCTACGTGGTACCCATCTACCTGCTCTGGAAAGGAGGTAAGGCCAGCAAGCCCCGCCCCTGTGCCATCCCGACACCTAGCCTCACCCTTCTGTTTGGGGCCCTCACAACCTCTTGGGTGCCTATCAGGATCTTGAGGTGCTGCCTGGCTGTGTCTGTGCAGACACCAGGCAGTGGGAAAACAGGCACAGATGAGGCCCGCAAAGAGCCTGGTGGCTTTCCAGAACCATCCTTTGTGTGGGTGAGCTCGGTGCCACTGACAGCCTGTCCTAGGGCCGAGGCCTTGGGCTCTTCGTCCGTGGTGGCGTTGGGTTTTCGCGGAGCCTCACACACTCTGTCACTCGCTTCTGCTTGTGCCTTCTCCCGGCCTCAGTGTGCAGCATAGGGTAGAAGAAGAGAAGGACCTTGTGCTTTTGCTCATTATACCCATCCTCTCAGAACTAAAAAAGTTATTGAAAGGGGCAAGAAGTCCAGAAACTGGGATTATGGGATTGAGGGAAGAGGCAGGTGAAAGAGTAGTGACCTTCATGTAAAACAAAGCATCGAAAATCTTCATTTGATCATGAGGGGAGAGACCACCAACCTGGTCAGGAAGCTGATCTCTTTGTGACCTCACAATGACCCTTAAATTATCCCCTCCCTCTACTGTGTAGGAGACAAATGAGAAGGGGAAACTGGCTGTGAGAGCCCCCTTCTCGATGTTCTGACCTTCCCGGAAGGCCCTGTGCTATCCTCTTCTAGTCATAGCCACCAGCCTCTCTATCTTGGTTGCTGGGACTTTTCTGGGAGACCAACCTCACCCCAGGCAGCAAGAGTTTCATTTCTATCACGTGAAGCCACATGGACCCTAAAACCCACTGGGAGATCGTTTGGAAGTTGTGCTTCCTCTAACTCAGGAATTCTAGCAAATCTTAAGAACTTCTGGCACGAGGGAGCCTCAAGGACCAGTCAACCGGGGGACATGCTGGAGGATGGGAACTGTTGCTCTCCATGGAGTCTACTTACAGTCAAGGGTCCCTGGTTTCTGTCAGTTAGGACTCTTCCTAGGACCTGTCTCTAAATATTCTTTGAGGCTGTCTTTACCCTGTATAGCCACTTGGGGTCGCACACTGTCAAAGAGCACTGCCTTTTAATTTGCACTAAACACACTCTTTTTCCCCACTGAGCTTTAAGAGAGGTCTGACGTTCCAATATCTAGGTGACCTGTGCCATTTCTCAGGTCTGTCCCCTGTGGCACAGGAAATAGCTTCCTAATAATAGGTTAAGTCTCAGAGATACACTCATTCGGAAGGGAACCAGGCAGGAAGCTGTCCCAGGGCTCCAGAGCCCCACCACTCATGGTTCCTGGTTTCTGAGGTGTGGGATGCAAGTTCTGGCCAAATGTGCATGGCTATTAGTTAAACCTATTTGTGCTCTGAGGTGCCATAAAAGTCTGTCAGTTGGCCGAGCCAGAGTGGTCTGACACGGAAATTACCCAGGAGCCTCTACGTCCCCCGCCTCTTCAAAAAATCTCACCATCTGGGAAGCTACACTTTCTAGAAGTGGCTGATTCCACTGCAGCCTTCTGTTGAATCTGTTGCTGCACTGTTTGGGGGAACTGAGCTAAGGAAGTAGGGATTCCAGAGTCTTAGTTCCAGTTTACTTATTTGTTTACTGTGAGTGAGTCTTTCCCCTCTCGTCTGGTGCCTGGCCTTGAAAAGAGGCTGTAATAGTAGTAACACTAATGGCAACCACAGTGTAACTATCAATGCCTACTTTTTATTGACCGTTTTCTGTGCAGGATACTGTGCTAGGCATGTTTTGTGTATGTCCCCATCACAGCTAACCTGGTGAAAAATCCTCCTTCTACAGAGGGAAAAAAAAAATCAAGGCTCAGGAAGGTTAGGTACCTTGCCCCACAGCTTGGATTCAAAGCCTGGCCTTGATTCTCTCACACACCATGTTGTCCTAAAAGACAGATGTGTGTCTCCTGACCACATCAGGCTGGGAATCAGCCCTCCAGCCCACCCTGCTTCAGCCAGTCACTCAACACAGACAGGCGTACCTCATTTTATTGCACTTTGCTTTATCGTGGTTTTGTTTTGTTTTTGTTTTTGTTTTTTTTACAAATTAAAGGTTTGTGTCAGCCCTGCATTGTCAGAGGATGGTTAGCATTTTTTAGCAATAAAGTATTTTCTAATGAAGGTATGTACTTTGTTTTTTTAGCCATAATGCTGTTGCACACTTAATAGACTACAGTATAATGTAAATGTAACTTTGATATGTGCTGGGAAACCAAAAAAATCATGTGGCTCACTTTATTGCGCTATTCGCTTTATGGCCGTGGTCTGCAACCAAACCCGCAGTAACTCCGAGGTGTGCCGGGATTTGTTCAACACCTACTATGTGCAGAGCATTTGTGCTAGGGAATCAGAGATGAACCAGAAAGGCCCAGTCCTTCCACAGGGAGTCCCTGTCTGAGAGAGAAGACAGACAGATGTAATACAGCGTGACAGGTGCAACTGTGAGAGCGTGATAGGATTTCCGAAGCCTTGTTCGCCTTCCCTGCTTTACCGTTTCTGGGCTCTTGTGTGCTCTTGGCTTCCTTTCCGGCTCTTTGCTGTCATCTGCTGTTCACTTAGGGGAAATTATGAGCATATAGAGGAAAAAAAAAATCTGGATTTCCTGAGGTTGGTTTTACCTTCACGTGAGCCTTGGATGTAGGCCTTGCAGAGGGGGCGTGGATCTGGAGTGAACAGTGGGAAGAGTATTCCCTGAAAACCAAAAAGCTGAGAGTTTGGGGCTTCTCTTCCCTAATAAAAAAAGTCTTGTGATTTTCCAGAGATAGCTGGCTCAGGAGTTTTTACCCAAGGCCAGACAGCTCTCCTTGAGGTACCTCCCATGCCTGGGAACCCTGTTTCCCTGAAAGGCAAGGTCCCGCTTCTCCTGTGGTTTGGGGGTGCCTGGGGGGTGCTGAGTGGGAATCTCATTCCCCCCTCATTTCTGCAGCCCTTCGGCACCACCACAGTAAACGTGACCTCCCCTGTCCACACTGCTCTTTTCTTCCTCCAGCCGGGCTCTTTATTTCTCTTTCCTTTCCTCCCAGCTCTGACTTTGGCCGTGGGCAACTGCACCCTTACCCCCAGCTCTTCACAGAACACAAAGTCCTCCCAGCTCTTGCCTGAAACTCCCTTTAACGGAGGCTGTTCTCTCCGCTTGGCCCTGTGTGCCGCTTGGCTGTCCACTGTCTCTTCCAGACCACTGTTCCATCTCTGCCTTCTGTGACAGTGCTTTCTCCTCTACCATCTCTCTTTTTCACTACCACCACCGCCACCTAAACCTCTTGGTCACTTCTCCCACATCCCGCCATGCCTTTGGCCCATGGCTCTCTCACTGTCTTCATTACAACTCTAGCCAGCATCCTGAGAGCCTTCCGGTGAGGGGCACTCATCCCACCCCCAGTTTCTCAAGGTTTGGGCTTCTTAATTGCAGTGACTTCTGCATCCCCTTTAGCCACCTGGCCCTTGCTTTCCACTAAAGCTCTTCTATCTGAGATCATAAGCCTTTATGTCCTTTTCTTTGACCCAAATATCTACTCCTTTCAACCTCCCCTTTTCCCCAGTCAGCTTGTGCCACTATGACCAATTACTGGAACTTTCCCTTCACCAGCTCCTGAGACTGTCGCACTCCCTTGTCCCATCCACTGGGATTAGTGTCTAATCCCAGTGTCCAGTCTTGGTCTACTGAGAAAATCTCTCAGATCACTCAGATTTGGGCTGCAGAAATCCCATGGTCTCTGTTACATAATTGTGCTGTCAACAGCATCGCTCGCTTATTTTCTTTCACCGGCTCCTCCACACACTGCCCTCAGAAGTCATATGCGAAAGCTTTACCGCCCTCCCCAAACTTCCTGTCCAGTCTATTCAAACTTCCAGTCCTCGCCACTTTCAGTAGATGTTCTCCCAACAAATGACTGGGGAAATAGACTTGCTGATGTGAATTTTCCCTCAACTACCTCTCTCCACTTGATAAGCTTCTTTAACCACACCCATCCTTAGGTTCCTCCCTCCCGTCTAGGAGGGAGTGGTGTTCCTCCTGCACATGGCTGGTCCCACACCCTGGTGTGGTTGCCTCGCATCCCTTCCACCTCCTCTGGAACCTCATCCCATCAATAAGTCCCTTGTTTATCTGGATTTTCAATGCTTCACTACTGGCTTTTCAGTCTTCCCTATTCTAAAAAACTTTAACTCCACACAACTCCATCTTTCATCCTCCCTGTCAGCTAAGCATCTTTAAAAAATAGTCCAAACAATATTTCCTGAATTTCAGTTCTTTGGACATAATAAGTTTTGCCTTATTCATTGTAATCACCTATATTATTATGTATGTAATATTTGATCTGTTGATTTTTCTTCCTAAGATATATTTGTTTTTAAGAGAAGCCTTATACTCTCTGTGAAATCCTGGATTCAGTACACTGGTTATCTATTTTAATACACCTTAAATATATAACGTTTAAATTAAAAACAAAATGTTTATCTGTTTATTACCTGAAATCACCTCATGAATAGGACATAACTTTTTTTTTTTTGAACATCTTTATTGGAGTATAATTGCTTTACAATGGTGTGTTAGTTTCTGCTGTATAACAAAGTGAATCAGTTATACATATACATATGTTCCCATATCTCTTCCCTCTTGCGTCTCCCTCCCTCCCACCCTCCCTATCCCACCCCTCTAGGTGGTCACAGAGCACCGAGCTGATCTCCCTGTGCTATGCGGCTGCTTCCCACTAGCTATCGGTTTTACGTGTGGTAGTGTATAAATGTCCATGCCACTCTCTCACTTTGTAGGACGTAACTTTGAGTGACTCTTGTCTGCATCTGATGAGCCCTCTTTTTAGTTACGTTTCATTCATCAGAATGTTGCCATCTGATGTCTACCCACACTGCCCACCTCTTCGTGGAAACAGCACTTCTAAAGATTACCAACAACTGTGTGACCAAATCTAATGGCCGTCTCTCAGGCTTCATCCTGCCTGCACTCTTTGCTACACTGGATGTTGTTGAACACTCCTTTTTGGAATGTTCTACTCTCAGGGCTTCCAACATCCCCCCCCCTCCCGGCTTGCCCACCTCACCAACCATGCCTTCCCAAGTCTCCTGCAGAAGTTCTTTTTCCTCTGTCCTCCGAGTTGTTATTTCCCCCAGAGTTCTCTTCTGGCCTCACCTCTCGCTCTGCTACTCCCGGCATGGTCTCATGTGCTTACACAATTTAGCCACCAGTCTGTGCAGCGATGGCCACCACATTGCCCTCTGCAGCCTGGAATCGTAGGAGATTCCTTTTCATGTTGTTAACTCAAGCATCTCCACCTGAATATCTCAAGCATACTCAAGATATGCCTGATACTCAAGATATCATATCAAGATAGTCAAGATATCATAAGCTCATCTTGTCTGTGTGCACTCATTATCTTCCCCATCAGCTCTGCTTCTCTTCCTGTGGCTTTTGACAGGTAGCACCACCAGTCACCCCAGGTAGAACCTGGGAATCATCCCTACCCTCGCATCTATTTCATCCATTCATCTAACACATACGTCTTCATCCATTTGGGCTGCCATAGCCAGATACTACTGACTGGGTAGCTTTTAAACAACAGAAATGTATTGCTCACAGTTCTGGAGGCTGGGAATTCTGAGATCAAGTCACCAGCATGGTCACCTTCTTCTGAGGCCCCTCTTCCTGGTTCCTAGCTGGCTCCTTCTCACTGTGCCCTCACATGGTGGACGGGATGAGGGATCCCTCTAGAGTGTCTTTTATAAGGGCACTAATCCCATTCATGAGGGCTTCACCCTCATGGCCTACGCACCTCCCAAAGCCCCCACCTCCTAATACGTTCACATTGGGGGTTATAATTTTACCACATGAATTTTGGGGGACACAAACATTCAAACCATAGCGACATATTTACACGTGCCCTCTTTCTGCTATCCTCTGTGCTGGTCATTGGGGGACCCTGATGAGTGAAAATCAGACCCCACCCCTTCCCTCATAGAATTCATAATGTAGTGGGGGGGAGCCAGATGTGAATTCAGTAATCACACAAATGGACGTATAGTTAGAACTGAGCTAAGTACTCTGAAGGAAAGGAACATGCTTTTATGAGAGCCTAGAACAAAACAAGCTGACTTAGTATGGAAGTTCTGGGGAGAGTTCCCTGAGGAAGTGACATTTCAACTGAGATCTCAAGGATGAGTAGGAGTTTACTAGGTATGTGTAGGGTTAAGGGAGGTGAACCCTTGTAACTGGACAGAATGGCAGATATGCCGGCACCTCAGCAGGAGGGAGAACTGGAGGGAGGGCAGATGACCCTGGGCCTGAGGGGCAGATATGGAGAGCTTTGTGGTCAGGGGTTTGGCCTTTATTCTAAGAGCTGTAGAAAGCCAGTTAAAGTTTTAAGAAGGGGCATAGCATCAGCTTGTTTTTCCTATTGATTCTTTTCTTGTGTAATTCATTTATATAGCTCTGTATCTAAGATACAGAAAGCCATTCCGTGAAAAAACACCTTCCCACCCCTTCCCCCATTCACAGCAACAAGTCCACAGGTTACCACCATTGTTGTTTTTTGCATATCCTCCCAGAATTTCTCTTTTTTTGTATATATAAGTAAGTTTTTAAAATATTTTATTTTCTTCTTAACACACACATCCCCAACTAGCATACCACACAACTGTTTTGTTGCTGTTACTATTTTGCTTAGCACTGTGTCTTAAAGAGCTTTCCAAGTAAGCCCATAGGAAGCTTTCTCATTCACAGCAGCATGTGTTCTGTTGGGTGGATGATAAGATACAGGGTAATAAAAATGGCAACACTTTATGTAGCACTGTGATGTGCCATTGTTTCAAGCTCTTCCCATACATTAACTCATTGAATCCCCACCACAGTCCTCTCAGGTAGGTGTTACTGTCACCTCCGTTTTACAGATGAGGAAACTGATGCTCAGATAGCAAGTAGCCGAACCAGGATTTGAACTCGGTGGTGCAGCTTTTAGACACAACACAAGGCTACAACACTCTACTGTAATTTATTTATCCCATCTCCTCTTGATAGACATTTAGGTTGTTTCCAATCTCTCACTAATATAAATAACACTGCACTGAACGACCTTGAACCTATGCCATTTTGCAGGTGTGCAAGTGTGTCTAAAGGATAAATCCCCCTAAGTGGAATTGCTGAATCAAAGAGTATATGCATTTGTAAATTTGATGGATATTTCCAAACTCAGAAAAGTCATACCAATTTAAATGCTCCTTAGCAATGTGGAAGAGTGTCTGTTTCCACACAGCCTCGCCAAAAGAGGCTTTTGGCTTATTTCCAACCTTTCCACTTTTTGCCCATCTGATGGGTAAAACTAATGGTTTATTGATCTAGTTTTAATTTGAATTTCTCTTACTTTGAGTGAGGCTGAGCCTCTTTTTACATGTTTAAATTGGCGTTTGATTTCCTTGTCCTTGAATTATGTGTTCCTCTCATGTGCTCATTCTTCTCATTGTTGTCTTTGTTTTTTACAAAATTAAATCCTGGGAGCTCTTTATATAAATAGGAGTTGGCCCTTTGTGATACGACCTGCAGATATCTTCCCCACTTATGTCATTTGTTTTGTAACTTTGCTCATGATTTATTTTTGCCAGGTAGGAGGTTTACATTTCCATGTAATGTATCTATTATTTTACAGCATCTGAATTTTGAGTCATGGGTAGAAGGCCCTTCCCTACTCCAACGTCATAAAAAAATATATCCCATATTTTCTTCTGCTGTGTTAGTAGTTCCACTTATTTATTTTTTATTATTAATTTTTTACCTTTAAGTCTTTTATCCACTTGGAATTTATCCTGGTATTAAAGGGACCAGCTTTATTTCCAGATGGTCTCTCATTTGTCCCAACACTGTTTATCAAATAGTCCGGCCTGATCAGATCTGCTTGTGGAAAAGATCGTGCCGGTGCTGTGTACAGAGACCACCATGTTCTAAACTTTTACCTCCTAGATGGCTCTCACGGCCATCCCCTTCCTGCCATCTCTAGGGCCACAACCTTGGGCTGAGACACCATGGCAGTTGGCTCTGTGTGATCTCCCTGCCCCCAGCCTCCCCCGCTCCTCCTAACAGCCCTTCGGTCCTGGCAACCCCCAAAGCTGTTTCTAAAGCCCACATTGGCTCATAGCACTTCCCTGTTCGGAAACCTTCAGTGATTCCCCCTTGTCCCCAGAGCACTGTGCGTCCTCCCAGGGGCACACAAGACCCTGTGTGCCCTGGCCCTGCCCCTTTCCCTTCGTGTTCCTCCTTTCCTTGTTCTCTGCACTCTGGTGATACCCAAATCCTTAGGGTCCCCTGAGTTTACTGTGCAACTTTCATGGCTCTGTGCCCTTGAAAATGCCATGACTTCTGGCAGGAATCCCCATGTCTAGCTTGTTGGCCAGGAAAGCATGCCTTCTTCAAAACTCACCTCTGTAGTCACCTTCTCCAGGCAGCCCTCTGAAACTATTCTGTGGCTGAACTTGTCACACTGCAGTGCAGGTGTCTGTTTACATGCCCGTCACTCTAAGGACAGGAATTTTTCTTTTGTTCTCGATATCTGAGGGATGAATGAATGAATGACTATATATCCATACACTATGCATTGCACATATCCTGTTATACATCTTACAAGCTAACATTTATTGTGCACTTTCCATGAAGTGGGCACTGGGTAAGAGTTTTACAAGGTGATCTTGATCTCACTGAATCCGCACAAAGTTCACTAGACTTACGGGACCCATGACGTTGGATGTGGGGGAAAAAAATCACGTTTTCATTTGCATTAACTCCAACTGAAATACAGCATTTCCTTCAGTTCTGAATCGCAGACAGCAACCCACAGTTGCATTTGCAGTACTTGGCATGTTGTCGTTAATATAAATCACAGATATTTTCTACTGATTACAGCTGCTACAGATAATCTTGAAAAATCATTTTCACTTCATCATCACCTCAATATTTAAAGACATTTATTATTTAAAAGTATTCTACTAACTGTATTTTGATAGTATTTTTTTATAACCCTGTATCTTTTTAGATATTTATATTTAAAATATAGTTACTTAATATATAAATATAATATATTTAATATGTAATATATTTTATATATTTATATTTTAAAAGCTTTATTCTGAGAAAGGGCCCCAAACAGCCCAAGGGATCCAAGGCACCCAAAGGTTAGGCACCCCTGCACTAGAGTTTAAACTGGCATTTGAAACCAGGCAGGCAGGCGTCATGACCACACTGCATGTAGTTGCTGGATTTGACAGACTATGGGTTCGAATCCTGGTTCTGGCACTTGGGCTAGTGCCTTCATCTCTCTGTGTCTGTTTTCTCGTTTGTTAAATGAGGATTAGTAGGTGTGTTGTGAGGGGTCAGAGAGCTCATATATGTAGAGTGTATAGAACAGTGCCTGACGCATGGTAAGTGGTGTGTATTGTTTTTCTTATTATTAGCCACTTATACTGCTTCTCGTTAATTTCACATCTGTCTTCCAACTAGACCGTGGGCTCTTGGGGTCAGGGTTGTACCTTGCTGACTTCTAAAGCCACAGGCTTGCAGATACAAAGTGCATGTTTGTCAGTGGATTTAACACTGCTGACACCCCTCCTCTTAGACGCCCGTTTCTCCTTTGAGCCCCATGACACCCCTGTCTCCAGGTTCTCCTCCTCCTCCGGCTGTTTCTCCTTGGGCTCCTCTGCCCTGCCTGCCCCAGAGATCCTGGCATTCCCCATCTATAGATGCAGGCCCGAGAAACGCCACAGGTACTTTAGATTAAACATCTGCAATCAGCTTCCTCAATTCCATGCTCCTCCCTCCAACCTGCTGTTCTTCCTCTTCCTCTGTTTCTTATCTTAGTGGCTCCACCAACCATCCAGTGCCAAAATCCAAGGCAGCTTCGTGGACCCCTTCCTCTGCCTCATCCCCTATACCAATCGGCTCAGAAGTTCTGAGGATCCAAATTCTCAAAATGCTTGCCAGTTTGGCCGCCACCCCCCTGTCCTAGTCCAGGCTCTCAGCGTCCATTGCTGGGACTAGTACTTTGATTCTTCTCTCATCTCCCTGCCCCCTGATTGCCCCTACCTCCCATCCAGTCTCTCCTGCATCCAGTCTCCAAAATACCTTTCTAAAGAAAGCAAATCTGATCAGAATTCACTCCGCTGCTTAAAATTCCCATACAGGATGAAGACCAAACTCCTTTATGTGGCATTCAAGACTGTTCACAATCTGACCCTTGCCTTTCTCTTGGACCCAATTTCCCATCACTTAAGAGTTCAACTCCCATTGCTTTTACCTTCAAAGTCATACCTGCGCCCCCCCGCCCCCCGTCCCCCGCCCAATACACAAACCAGCTTCTCTACTTGAACCTGGCAAACTCAGCGTCCTCCTCTACAAGTTAGCTCAAAGGTGCTACCTCCTCTCTGGATCTGTGTCTGACTTTCCTAGGCAGCCTAAGGCATATTTTCCTGGAAGTTCCTTATACTTTTTATATTCCATATCTAATTGTTTATCTGTGCTTCGCCACTAGGTGGCAGTCTCGTCGTTTCATCTTTTCAGGAGATGAAGCTGTATTGGGTTGGCCAAAAGGTGTGTTCAGGTTTCGTTCGGGTTTTTCTACAACATCTTAGGGGAAAACCCGAACGAACTTTTTGGCCAACCCAGTAGAATTAAAATCATATTTTATTGTAATTTAAATTAATAATGAATCATTAAATTAATAATAGTGTTTATTATAATTAAGATGCTATAGGAGCAAGGGAGAGGATGAAGTCTTCTGAGGCCACACGATTTTGGTCTGGGTAGCCATGGGCGGGGGGATTGACTGCCCCTAATGCATAGGGAGCACAGAAGGAAGGAGCATATTTTAAGGAGGAAGGTGATTTTACTTGAGTTTAAGGCAATTCTAGGCTCTCCAGGTTGAGATGTCCAGGAGGCCATTGAATGGAATATTCTGGAGCTGTTCAGGGGATTCTGGGCTAGAGGCTGACTTTGATAGCTTTGGTATAAAGGTGATGCTTATAAACATGGAAATGATGAGATGATCCAGGGTAACTGTGTAGGTGGGGAGGAAACAGAACTTTGAAAAAGGCCTTATGGGACATGAACCTGTAAATAATAGACAGGAAGAAGAAGGTAAGGAAATTGTAGGAATGGTCAGAGCAACAGAGGAGTGGCTAGTTGTTCTGGAAGCGAAGGCACTAGAAATTGTCATCAAAGGACTAGTGATCCAGAGCGCCACATTGTTTCAGAGGGTTCCAGGAAAGTGAGGTCATTGGAGATGTGAGGATGGGACGGAAGCACTTAAGGGCATTAAGGAAGGAGGGGTGAAGGGCCTTGCAGAGTCAAGGGAGGGGTTTCTCTCCCCTGCTTTCCCCTCTTGCCCCTCCCTCTCTGCCCATGGCTTGGGGCACGTTCAGGTGCTAAGATGAAGGCCGGTCATGAGAGGGCACATTGAAGGCCCTGGGAGAAAGGGGAGGGAATGACTTAGGTGATGACAACCGCTGAGAGTGAAAGGGCTTGATGGTAGACTGAGAAGGGTAATGACAAGAGGAGTAAGTGCTGTGGGAAATGAGAGAAGGAGATACGTCTAGACTGTTCCAGTGCTGTCCAATGGAATGCTCTGTGATGCCAGAGGTATTCTATATCTGCTCTGTTCATCATGGCAGCCATGAGCTCCAGGTGGCTCCTGAGCAGATGAAATGTGGCTCGTGCGGTCGAAGCACTAGGACTGGGGAATTTCGAATTTAACTTTAAGGAACTTGAATTGCAGTTGAAATAGCTGCTGCTGTGATGGACAGCGTAGCTCTTCTTCAACCTTCTGGTTGGTGGCTAGCACTGAGGGGACCCCTCCTGAAACGGATTTCCTTGCATTCTTCCAGTACTGGTCTATCTGGTTACCCCATTTTCTCCAGGAGGGCTCAGCAGCCTGAGTGCAGAAGCAGAACATCTGGCTTGAGGGATCCATTCAAGGTTGGGGCTTTGGAAGTAAGGTCAGTGGTGTTGAAGATCCAGAAGGCAAGGGATGTTCGGGACAGACTTTTGGTAACCGTGCCTTTGGTTTCTGACCAAGGGTGGGTCACCCAAGGAACAGTAAGAATGAGAAACAGAGTGCCGCTTCCATATTAGCTGAGCAGGCACCCAGGACCTCAGTGTAGGCAGGGCTGGGCTAGAGCTTGCAGCTTTGGTCTGGACACCTAAGTGAGCTTCCTCCTCTGGATCCTAAGAATCTAAGGTGGCCAGATCTGTAGAGCAGGCCTCAACTTATTTCCCACCCAGTCAGAGGAGCTGAGAAGCTAGGGTAGAGAGGAAGGTGAACAGGCCTGGGTGCCCAGAGAGACAGGTTCTTCTGAGATGTGCATGATGAAAAGTACGTGCTGCCCATTATGAAGCTAGACTACCTGGTTTCAAATCTTGGTTCTGTCGCTTAGTAGCTGTGTGACCTTGGCTCAGTTCCTTAACTTCTCTGTGCTTCAGTCTCCTCATCTGTAAAATAAGAATAATAGTACAGGTGACTCTTGAACAACACGGAGGTTAGGGGTGCCGATGCCCTGCACAGTCAAAAGTATAATTTTTGACTCCCCCCCATACTTTAACTGCTAATTGCCTGCTGTTGACTGGAAGCCTTGCCGATAACATAGTCTATTAACACATATTTTATATGTTATATATGTGATATACTGTATTTTTACAATAAAGTAAGCTAGAGAAGAGAAAATGTTATTAAGAAAATCATCAGGGAAGAGAAAATACATTTACAGTGCGTATATACGTATTTATTGAACAAATCCACGTATAAGTGGATCTGCACAGTTCAAACCCGTGTTGTTTCCGGTTCGGCTGTACTTCCTCAGAGGGTCGTAATGCGCATTAAATGTCTTAATGTATGTAAAGCGCTTCTAAAAGTGCCTGCCCCTTAGTTCTTACTACATAAGTTTGCTGTTGTTAGCATGATTTTTTCTTGCTAATGTGTCAGGACTCAGCCTACAAACCTATGAAACGTGGTCTGCGCGGTTTCTTCTCACATTAGCAAGCTAGGGGATGAGCTAGTGAGTGGGGAGGTAGAAGTGTGGGGCGGGAGGGATGAAGAGTGCCCTATGCCCAGCAGGGAAGAAATCCTTGGGGGGAGGAAAGGGACACCAAGGGGTCGGAGGTCACGAGGAAGTCCACGGGCACGTGCACGGTAGGAATGAGGATGTGACAGCTGAAACTCTGGGCAGCTGTGGTCAGATGCTCCTGTGTGAGGTGGGGCAGTTGGCGGTGTTGACCGAAGCCAGTTGTGGGGAGCGAGGTTTAGTAGAGGCGCAGGTCGGCAGGCAGAGTCCCTGCTCAGAACGGCCAGAGGGAGAAGCAGTGTCCTCAGAGGAGAGTCAGGTCTCCTTAGGGTGAGGAGGTGGAAGGGCCATTCTGTGCAAGGGCAGCAGGTACAGAGGGATTTGTTGCTGGTAGGGTCGCCATCGTGGGTTTCCAACGGGGTGGCTTGGACGGCAGCCAACTTGAGGACCTGCAGGGCTGGTGGTGCAACTCCCCACTCTGGGAACTCCCTTTTCTCCATCCCTGTGGGGTTTTTTTTGGTTGGCTTTTATTTAAGCACGGTTTCTTAACCTGGGGTCCACAAATAGGAATTAAGGGGTCCATTAACTTGGATGAGAAAAATAATCACATGTTTGTTTTCACTAACCTCTAGCAGAAACGCAGCACATGAATGTAGGTATGAGCCATACCTGCGGATTTGTTGTCAGTAGCAATCGCAGATGGCTTCCTATCACGTTACAGTCGTGGCAGACAACTCAGAATACTGTTTATGCTCATCACTGCTTTGAAATTACGGTAGTTGCCTAGCTCTTATTATTAAACACATTAATAAAGAAACATAAGTACTATATTACAAATCTGTTTAAATATTTTGATAACCGTGTTTTAACGTCATTGCCTTCATTTATAACCCTTTGCCTTTTATTTTATGCATATAAAACCTTGTTCTAAGAAGGGATTCACCAGTGTCCTCATGTTTCCTGAGGGGTCCCTGCCAGGCACAGGAAGGCTAACAAGCCCCACCTCCAGGCTGCTTGGAAACCCCTTTAGGTTTCACTAGAGGGCGCTCTTGTTTCAGACTTGGAGAACAGTGGACTCTCAGGCTTGACCCAGGTGACAAGGTTGTTCTGAAGTCCAAGCAAATCATATGTCCTTTGGGGACACCTCAGGAAACTGGGGTGTAAGAACCCCAGTGTTGTTTGATCTGGGCAAGCCACTTCTCTCTCTCTTTTTTTTTTTTTTTTAGCGGTACGCGGGCCTCTCACTCTTGTTGTGGCCTCTCCCGCTGCGGAGCACAGGCTCCGGAGGTGCAGGCTCAGCGGCCATGGCTCATGGGCCCAACCGCTCCGCGGCACGTGGCGTCCTCCCGGACCGGGGCACGAACCCGCGTCCCCTGCATCGGCAGGCGGACTCTCAACCACTGCGCCACCCGGGAAGCCCGCCACTTCTCTCTTGAGTGGGCTTTACACTTATCTCCTGCAGAATGAGGGCTGGGATACAGCCCCTGTGCTAGCTTCTAGGACAGTTAAAGCCAGAGCACTTTGGCCTGTGATGTCCCCAAGTTTTCATACCGACCTCAGTTCTAGGTGGTGCCCCTGTTTCTCTCCCACCCAATGTTAGCCCACTGACCCACTTGTCTGTCTAGCTTTAGGATGCTGGGAAGGTTCTCTTTCACTGGCTTCCCAGTTCCACTTTGCTGGTCAGGCGAGGGGCAGGAGAAAGGATAAGGGACTCAGGTAGATCCTGAAGGCTCCTGTTGGGTTAGGGGGTTAGAGGGAAAAGCTGGGGAATTTGAGAAATTGGCCCAGGGCTGATCCCTGTGCAGGAGGGTGGGTAGGCGAGTTTCTGAAGACTGTGGGATTTTCGCTGCTGAAGAGGAAGTATTTGGAGCTCAGGAGTGCTTTGTGGGAGCAGGGAATTAATTAATTCAAGGAGCAGTATCTGCCCCTCTACCGGTAGCTTTCCCCGGACCTCTTGGTACCTCTTGCAACTCCAGAATTCCCCCTAAGGCAGTGTGGTTGGAGGACCTCGCATCGATCACCTGAGGTGCTTGTTACTAAGATGGAAATTCCGGGGTCCACCCAGATCTCCTGGATTCTAGTCTCTGGTGCAGGGCCCAGGAATGTACATTTTCCATAGGTTCTCTAGGGTAAAGGTTCTCAAAGTCTGGTCCTTGGACCAGCGGCAGCAGCCTAACCAGGGAACCTGTTAGAAATGAAAATTCTCAGGTTCCTGATTCTAAGCCCCCCTTCAGACCTACTGAATCAGAAATTCTTGGGTGGGACCCAGCAAAGATGCCTTTTAACAAGCCCTCCAGGGGATTCTGATGCCAGCTCATGCTTGCGAGCCACCCGCCAGGGGATTCTGATACAGACTGAAGGTTTAGCCTCATTGCCTCAAATGATCCAAGAGCTGGCTCCCCCTTGCTGAAAGCTCACCAGAGACCCAGCAAGTACTAACTGTAAAACATGTGTGAGGCACGGGGCGGGTTATGTTTAGTAGCACTTTCCCCTGGAGTATCTCTGTGCTCCTTTAGCTCTTCTGTCCCTACAGTGCTCCCGCAAGGAGCAGAGAGCCTGAGAATTCCCTGCCAGCAGGACTCTGACGCTTAGAGGGGTTTTGATTCACACAGGTGGTCACACAGCAACTTGAGAAGAGCAGAAGCTGGGACCTGGGTCTCTGGACTGCAGTGCTTGTTTGCTAGGCCAGGTCCACCTCTTGGAGTCTTTGCCAGCTCAGGGTCCTCACTCTGTGTGCTTTTGGCAGAGGACTGGCTCTCCAATCCTCATGGATGAAGGTGGGTCTTTACGTTGCCTTAGCCATAGGCTGGGTGGCCCAGTCAGCCTCCACTAGGAAGTTCGAGGGTGAAGCCTGGCCTGAGTGGGCTCCCCAGCCGCTCAGGATAGAAGGTCAACCAGGTGGACCTTCCACATGGACACCCAACTTGGGACAGCTTTGTACATTAAGCAGACTAGAGGGTACAGTTCATTTGATCCAATGCCTGGATGAAAAGCAGCCTGACTTGGGCCTGCACTCAGCAGCTGAGGATGGGAAATCACACATCTGTGGTCGTGTTGGGCTTGCACCACCTAGAGCTCTGTCTTCCGGGTAAATGAGGGTGTCTCATTTAGAGGGCACCAAAGATGGGATGGCATTGTTGTCAGGAACTAGACTTGTCATTCTCCCCCCATACCCAAACCTGCACCTTCTCCGATGCTCCCCATCCCACCGACTGGTACCACCATTCACTCATTATCCAGGCCAGAAATCTTAAGATAACCATTGGCTCTTCACCACTCCCACCACATCCAGTCAATCTGATCTCCTGATCATTTCTCAAATTCATTCCTACTACTCCTATTTTATTTAGCTCACGTCTGATCATCCCTGACTTGGTCTACTCCAATAGCTTCAATACTGGCCTCCCTGCCTCTAGTCTTGCCCTATTTCAATCAGCAGCCAGATGGGGAGCTTTATCCCTTACAATGTAAAGTGTGGTCTGAGGACCCCCAGCACCTGGGAGCTAGTTAGAAATGCAGACGCTCTGGCCCCCACCCCAGACCTACTGCATCAGAGCCCACCTTTTAACAAGATCTCAAGATGATTTGTAAAGTCCAAAATATCTAATGTTGCAAACAGTTTTCTTAAAGAACTGGCCCTCGTCTCTTGTTTATCCCTTTCTCCCACATGATAGTCCACTGCTACTGAACTGTATAAAGTTCTCAAACATACTGGGCTGCTCACTTCATTCTTTCAGCAAATATGTATTGAACCCCTCCTCTGTGTCAGGCACTTGCTGGGGATAAAGCAGCGAGTAAAGCGGATACGTATTTTTGCTTTCATGGAGCTTACATTCTTTTGTGGCAGGAGACAGTAAAGAAATAAGTACATAGAAATAAGTAAACTATAGAGTAAGTCAGATGATGCTAAGTGTATAAAGGAAGAGAAAAAGCAGGGCAGCGGGTATAGTGTTGCTGAATGGGTGGAGAGAGTAAAGGAAGGCCTCACTGAGAATGTGACATCTGAGCGAATGCTTGCCGGCTTCTGGATATCTGGGGGAAGAATATGCCAAGCAGAGAAAATAACGAGTGTAAAGGCCCTGAGACAGAAGTGTTTCTAGAATATTCTAGCAATAGCAAGTATGTCAGTGTGTCTAGAGCCATGTGAAGGAAGGGGAAAGTGGTAGCAGATGAAGTCAGAGAGGTGTGATATAGGTGAGGGGCAGATCATATATAGGGCCTCATAGACCATTGTAAGGACTTGACATTTTCTTTTTAGGGAGATGGGAGGCCATTGGAGGCTCTTGAGCGGAGGACTGACATGATCTGAGTTAATCTTTCAAGGGATCACCCAGTTGCTATGCTGAAATTAGACTGTACGGGCACAGGCTAGAAATAGGGACACCTATAAGTAATGTTTGCAATAAAAGAGGAAGGAGATGCTAGTGGCTTGGGCTTGGGTACTAACAGTAGCAGCAGAGAAATGCCATTGGATTCTGGATACAAGCTGAAGGCACAGCCAGCAGGAGTTGCTGATGGATCAGATGTGGGATGTGACAGAGAGGAGTCAGGGATGACTCTAAGGTTTTTGACCTTAGTAACTTAAATGAGTTACCATTTATTGAGATAAGGAAGACTAGGAGAAGGGGTTTTGTTCTTGTTTATTGCTTTTTTGTTGGGTCGGGGGAGGAAGTGCTCTTTCAGTTATCTAATGTTGTATAACATCCCCAAAACTCAGTAGCTTAAAACAATGACTTATTATTTTTCACAGCTGTGTCAGTTGACTGGGTCATTCTTTGTCGTGGACTGAATGTTTGTCTCCTCTCCTGAAATTCCTATGTTGAAGTCCTGACAACCCCCACCCCCCCGCATGTGATGATGTTTGGAGGTGGGGTCTTTGGAACGTAATTAGGGTTGGATGAGGTCGTGGGGGTGGGGCTTTTGTGAATGGGGTTAGTGCCCGTATAAGAAGAGGCCATAGAGTTCCCTAGCCCCTTCTACCATGTGAGAACATGGCAAAAAGATGTCTGTCTGTGGACAAGGACGTGGGTTCTCACCCAACACCAAGTCTACCAGTACCTTGATCTTGGACTTCCCAGCCTCCAGAACTGTGAGAAATAAGTTTCTGTTGTTTAAGCCGCCCAGCTTATGGTATTTTGTTATGGCTGCCTGAGCTAAGACATTTTTTTTTTTTTCTACTTACTGGTCCTGCTTGGGTTCAACTGGTACAGCTGGGATAGCTGGGCCTCTCTATCCACAAGGCCTTTCATGGCATGGGGGTCTCAGGGCAGCATTCCAAGAGGGCAAGCCCCAATTCATAAGTGCTAAGTGCTTATGAAGCCTCTGATTGCATCTTTTTGATGAAGTCCCATTGACCAAAGCAAGTTCCCTGGCTGAACCAGATGGGCCACATGGCCAAATCATCGTGGGAGAGGAATACATGAGGGTGTGGATACTGGGAAGGTGTGATTCACTGGGAGCCAGTACTGTAACAGTCTACCATAGGAGACAAAATCAAAAGCTGCGTTGAAGGATGAGATGCCCACTTAGATATGCAAGTGCAGATATTGAGTAGACTGTGAGCTATGTGAGCCTGGAGTTCAAGGCAGAGGTCCAGGCTGAGATGTAAATGTTGGAGTCGTCAGCATGCAGATTGTGTTAAAGCCATGAGATTGGTTGAAATCACCTAGGGAATGAAAGTATTTAGAGAAGAGAAAAGCTCTGAGTTCTGCAACCTGATCCTCTCCATCATTTAGCAGTCAAGGAGATGAGGAGGAAGCAGTAAAGGAGACCGAGAAGAAGCAGGCTGTGAGGCAGGAGGAGAACTAAGACAGCAGCATCCCAGAAGCCAAGTAAAGAACGTTTCAAGACAGAAAGGGTGCATAAGATGAGGCCTGGGAATTGGCCACTGGATTTAGCAATGAAAAGATTATTTGTGACCTTGATGGGAGTTGTTTTGGTGGAGGGAGGGGTGGGGAGGTAGGCATGGAAGCCTGATTAGCCCGTGTTGAGAGAGAATGGGAAGAGAGGAATTGTAGACAGCGGAATATAGACAAGTGCTGTCCAATAAAAACATGTAAGCCACATATGTAATTTCAAATGTCCTGGTAGTCACACTAAAAAAAAGGTAAAAGAAATGGGTGAAATTAATTTTAATAATATATCTGATATTTAACCCACTATATTTAAAATATTATCACCCCCAAATAATATAAAATTATTACCAGGGTATTTTACATCCTTTGAAATACAGTAGTGTAGTTTATACTAGTAGCACATCTCAATGTTAAACAGCCACGTATGGAAGTGGCTACCATATTAGACAGGGCAGGTATAGACATTTCTCTCAAGGAGTTTTGCTGTGAAGATGAGCAGAGGATGAGGTGCTTGCAGGGGCGAAGTGAGGTCAAGTGTGTGTGTGTGTGTTTGTTTTACAATGGAAGCTGTTACAGTATGTTTAGTTTATATGCTAATGGGAATAATCCAGTAGAGAAGAAGAACTCCTCGATGTAAGAGAAAGAGAAACCGTTTCTGGAGTGATACTGAGTAGGTGAGAGCGGATGGGATTGGGATACAAAAGGGAAGGCCTGCCTTGGCTGGGGTCCTGGGCAGTTCATCCATGGGAACAGGGTGAAGGCAGAGCACATTGGGCACCGATGCAGATAAGTGGTTAGATGTGATCATGAGAGCTCCTGGAAGTTTTTGATTCCTTTTTTCTCAGTGAAGTAGGAATCAGGGTCATCATCTGAGAGTGAGGATGGGATAGAAGTGTTGAAGATCTGAGAAGACAGAAGACAATATTAAATTGTGGCCTGAGAGAGTGAACGGGCTGGGGAAGTGTAGTATGACTGTCTGGCAACATGAAAGATGCACTTGAGGTTTGTCATCACGAATCTGATGTGAGAACAGTCAGCACAGATGTTTTTCTCCAGCCGTGTTCAACTGTAAGCAAGGCGGGGGAGGAGGTTGGGACTTAACCAGGGCTGGGGTTTTTTCCAACATGAGTACGGGGATAATGAGAGCCATGAAGTCAAAGGTGTATGCCAGGGATAATTCGAGTGATGGGCCATGGAATTGAAGGAGAGAAGAGGGAGCCATGAGGGACAGCAAAAAAGATGGGAGGACCAATGGATCACAGATTCCAGGGCGGGTCAAAGAAGTGTTGGGGTCAGGGTTAGAGGGCGTCAGCTGGAAAGATAGACATGGTGGGTGAAGAGGGAATGCTTGACTTAACGAGGGGCTGCAGATATTCATAATTATAAGGTCTCAGGCACAAGCTTGAGAATGACTGGCTGAAGTGAGACGGGGACAAAATCATTGAGGAGAGGAGGCCAGGGAGCTGAGAGGCCAGGGTACTGGAGGGTTCATGTTAGGCATATGTTGAAAAGATCAAGAGATAAGATGGGGGTATTTTTGGAGAGAAAGGTACCGAGCCAGGTACTAATATCCCTGAGGAATATTAAGGACCATGACCCATAGCCTGTAGACAACTGTGAAACGGAAGGGTAGTAGGTTGGAAATGGCAAGGCAAAGAAAGAAGTTCCCTACTCTCCCTATATGGGCCCAGGGGGAAAATAAACCAGTGACTACTTCAGAGGGCTAGAGGTGAAGCAGGCTCCTTGTGGGGAGAGGTAGGTCAGGGAAGAGCATAAAGGATGAAGGGAACATTCAGAGAAGTGATCGAAACATTGGGAATTTGGCTAACGATTGCTCTGTGACTTTGCATATCCTGTTCCCTTTTCCCTGGCATTCCCTTCCTTACCTTGTGCACCTGGAAAGCTTTTCTTCAGTTGTTTACAACCCAGCTCCTGCATCGCTACTTTCCTGAAATTGCTACAGCAAAGATCACCAGTGATCAGCATGTTGCCAAAACCAGTGGAAGTATTTGTCTTTACTGTACCTCTCCAAAGAAGCGTGTTCCCAGTGGAGTTTTCTGTGATGATGGGAATGTTCTTTCTCCGCCCTGTCCAATATGGTAGCCACTAGCTGTGTGTGGTTATCGAACACTTGAGATGTGATGGGCTACTGAGGAACCAGATTTCTAATTTTATTTCATCTTAACCCATTTAAATGTAAATTGCCACGTGTGGCTCGTGGCAGTCTTCAACCTTGTCTTTCTCCTGGCAACTATTGCTGTTTTCCAGGCTCTGTCCTTGGTCCTTTAATCTCATTCTGTGGACTCTTCTGTGTTGATCTTATCCATACCCCAAGCTCTGTTTCTGGGACATCTCCCTCTTCTGAGCTCTAGACCTGGACTTGCACAGCCTATTGGAGACGTCCGTGTGGGTATCCTATAGGCATTCAGTGTCAGCACACCCCCAACCTGAACTCTCCTCTCCCCTGAATCGACTGCCCTCAGTCACTGAACTCATAGACCTGGGAGTCACCCTAGGTGCCTCCTCTGTGTCCTACGAATTGCCAAGTCATCCACTTCTGCAGAAGCATCCGAACTGGTCTTCAACCTTATCCCTCTCCTGTCCATCACCCACACTGCTGCCAGAGCAGTCGAGCTAGCTGAAACAGAAACCTGACCTTGCACTCCCCTGTTTCAAACCTCTCAATGGCTTCTCGTTGTGAAGAGGATAAAGGCCAAGGTCCCGGGCACGGCAGACAAGGCTCTTCATGACCTGAGCCGGTCTCTCCAGCTTCATCTCTGGGCACGTGTCCCCTCCCACTTGATGCTCCAGTTACACAGACCTGCTTGGGATTACATGCAAATGGCATGCTGTTTCATGCCTCCACACCTTTTCCCAGGCTGTACCCTGCCGCCCGGAATGTCCTTTCCTTCCTTTAAGCTCCTGCTGCCATCTCCTTCTTGTTCTTCAAAACTCACCCAAACTGTCATGTTCTTCAGCTCTCCTTCCTCAGTGTCTCCATTACTTAGCGCGCTTACCTTATCACACCATCTCATTGCTCACGGGTAAGCTGCAGGGTAGTTCCGAAGGGCAGGGCCTGTCTTGACCTCCGTCTCCCCGCTGTCTAGCATGGAGTCTGCCCAGCGTGCAGCCAGTCCGTGTTGAGTGAATGGGTAATATGTAAAAGTGAATGACTTGAAGGGAGCAGGAAGAAGATTGGAGAATAGGATGCCGTCCTGCCCAGTCTCATCTCCTCGGTGTAAGCCCTTCTCGAGTGGGATTAGAGGATGAGAGAAAGGGCCCTTGGGAGAGGCCTCTGGGGATCGGTCTTGGCTGCCGGTGGCACAGTTGATGTCTCTCCCAGCACTCATAAAACTTCCTTCTGGCAGAAATCAATTTCAGAAAAAGCTATTATCTCGGTTTCCCCCTACCTTTAGAGCTGAAATGCTTCTATCCTCCTGGGGTAGAAGATGCTAGCAGAAAATGTCACATTTATTTTTTTCTTAAAGTAAAAAAAAGTTTTATGTGTTTAATTTTTCTGAAAGTGCTTAAGTTTCTATTTTCTCTTAAAAGAAAACTGGTTTTTCACTGAGATTTTCCCAAGGGCCACATCCAGGTATATAAAAAAAGAATGATGTGCATTTGCATACAATTTGCATATATCTGTGTAGACTGGGTCGTCTATTCTCATGGTGCTTTCTTTTTTTTCTTTATTTTTTCAAAGAGATTGAATATTTGATCACCTTTGCAATGAAAAGAACCAACAGCAGTGAAAAGGCAGAGGAAACCACAAAGTCCCCTTTCATAGAAAAAGATCATCTCTTTATGAGATTCCTTGTCATCTTCCAGTCTTCTATGAGATTTTGGATGGCTGTGGTTGCCATGATAAAAATAGCAGCTGCCGTCTGTATGCCAGGCTAGCTGCTGTATTTACTTTTTTTTATATCTCTTATTCCACTCAGCAGCCCTGAGAGATAGACGTTGCTACAGGAAACAGGCTTAGAGGGGTGGCACAGTTTGCCCAAGGTCACCCCTCTAGGCAGTGGCAGAGGCAGGACTCAAACCCAAGGCTGTCTGACCCCAAGGCCTTTGTTTTAAACCACTAAGCTGTATTTTCCATCACTGATGTACTGTTTGGTGTTCTGTCATTTACACTTGCCATCACGAGCCAGGGACTTTGCCACACAGGGATATAGTCTGTCTAGTTGTTATTTGAATGGCAGTGGACTGTTGCATAATACTGAGGGACCAGAGTTTACTTAACTTATCTCCCCAATTGGTTTGTTTCCAGTGTTTCAATATAGTAGGTAGTGCAGGTGTAAATATATTTGTGCAAATAAGGGCCATGTGTTGGGTGTTTGAGGTATTGGACGGTAGTCCTCAAAGTAGCATTGTTGAGCCAGAGGGCTATAGTGTTATAGATGCTCCAGAAAGCCTGTCCCATTCATCTCCCAAGCAGTGATGATTTTTTGAGTGCCTACCGTGCATCCGGTGCTGGAGGTGAAGAGGTGATTCAGAAATGGCCCCTCCCTCAGAGAACTAATTGTCTTGACGTGGGACGGGTGATGTAACAGAATGAATGGTCCTGAGGTGGCAGTGAGAGAAATGTGCCCCTTGGCAGTGCCTGAGCGTTCCTTTCCCCCCATATATAGGGCAGGACAGGGTTCAGGGGCTTTAGGGGAGGGTGGGGGAGGGCTGCTGAAGTCTGGCTGAGGATACTTCCCCCTCTGGTCCTTTTTTCCCCCTGCAGCCACCACCAGGCCCATGGGGTCTGTCACTACTGCCCGGCTGCCACCAGGGGGAGCCAAGCAGAGGCTGGAGGGAAGGGACACCTGGGGAAAACTGCTCAGGGCTCTAAGCACCTGTCGGTCCTCCAGGTGCCCTCTTCCCCTTTATGTCCCCAGCAGTCAGGGTGACAACATGGTACCCAATTCCCACTCATCCAGCAGACAGGCAAGTGCACACAGTATAAGCGCATTCCAAGTTCTGTGCTAGATACCTGCTAGGAACACAGAAACGAATCCCACGCAGTCCTCGACCCGAGGCACTCGTCTAGACGGGTAGAGAGACAAAGAGCTGGTACAACGTGGTGTGATGGAGGTCTGCGACAAGTGGCAGCGGGGGCATTGAGCAGTGAGTCCTTTGGCATTGTGTCTGAGAGCCCAGTGCTCTGCTGTTGACTTCGGCTGTGGTACTGCCCATCTCCCAGCCTCGGTTTGTCCATCTACAAAGTGGACGGGTGAGTCCAATCCCTGCAAAGGGCCTTCTGACTCAGATGTGCGGTGAGCCCGCCTCTTGTTCACAGAGCAAGCCTGAGCTTCTCCCCCAGAAGACCCAGGGGGGCTTCAGTCACCCCCATCTCACTGCTCTCCTTCCCTCTACACTCCCCACCATGGTGTTCCTTGTTCTGCCTCTGGCCTTCTTCCTCACTCGGTCTGCATATGCTCCTGTGACTTCAGTTACTGTCCTGTGCCGATGACACCTATATATGGACGCTCGGCCCCGTCCTTTTCACTGAGTTTGTGATTCATATGATAATGAAAATAATCAGCATTTCTTAGATCCCAGATATGGCACTCCAATCATGGCTTAAATGATCTTATCTACCCGACGACCTTGTGAAGTAGGCGGCGGCACCCCATTCTGCAGACGAGTGAAACTGAGTTCAAGAGATACTGAGGCTTGCCCAAGGCCCTGAGGTCGCTAAGCAACAAGAGCCAGGATTTGAGAACCTGTGTCTGCCCGGCTCCAGTGCCCACACTGTCACCCATCACGCTGTATTTCCCAGAGTGCAGGCAGCCACCTAAGAGACAGTTCTACTTGGATAGTTCGCGGACACCTCAACTTCAACATGTCTAAAATTGGCCTCCTTTCTCCACCTTCTGTCCCAAATCTGCCTTTTCCTCTCTTCTCCATCTCAGTAAATGGCACCATCCACCCAGTGATGCCCAGCTAGAACCCAGGGCCACCGCCATTATCTTCAGAGCTATCCATCCTCCTCTGTCATCGGGTTCCTGAAGCAGTCTCCGTCTCAGTCCCCCGCCTCGACTCTCTCTGCTCCAGCCCACACCCCACACCCCGGCCAGGCTGATCTTTCTCAAGCACACGTCTGATCACATCACTTTCCCACTTCAGACCCCTCTGCCGCTTTCTGTGGCTCTGCGGCAGAGCTCGAAGCTGGCCACCAATGAGCTGAAAGCCATCCAAGAAGACATGTTTTGTGTGGTCCGTTGAGCGTTCTTAAAACAATTTGAATTATTTGCCAACGTTTAAAAATCAGGAAATTCCATATGAAAGTTCCCATTTCTGGCTTCTCTTGCAAAAGTGAAAACACTGGCAACTCTAGGCCCACGTCCCCATAGGGCGATGATTGGGTGGAACTGAGTGGTGGCTGACCTCTTCAGAAGGGGCCTGGGCTTTCCAGTTGGCCCATCTCCAGCATCCCTGTTGTCTGGTCAACCCCCTGCTCCCAGTTACCTGCCTGCCTGAGGCTTGAGGCATCTGGGGTCATGACCCTGTGGCACAAGATGAAGCCCAAAGCCCTCAGCCTGGCTCCTAAGGTCCTACCTGACCCAGCTGGGAGCAGCGTAGCCCTGCCAACCTCAGAGTCCTATTCCTGCTCACTGCCCCATCACAGTGTCCCCTGTGGTTTCAACTCTTACCCATAGTTCTGTGAATTGGCTCGTTCCCACGGATGTCTGCCTTCCTGCAGGCTGCTGCTCTGGAATGCCTAGGCCCCTCTTTTAGTCCCATTTGTCCTTTAGGACTCTGCTCAGTGCCCCCTCCACCAAAAATCATCAGTCTCCCCCCCTGCCCCCCAAGCTGAGTTCCGTCCTCCCATAATATGTGGCACAGACCTGGGTCATCACACCCATCATACCGGTTCTCATTGTTAGCAGCTTGCCTGCCTCCTCTGCCAGATTGTGCAACTGAGGCTGCAGGGAGCCTGTCTTCTTTATGTTCCTATCCCCAAAGTTTGGCACAGGGCTTGGAATATAATAGGTGCCTAATAACTGGTGAATGAATGGATGAATCTGTGAAAGACTGACTTGGGAAAACACTACTCCAGGATGTCCCGTTGCCGCCTACTTGCTTGAGGGGGAGGGTTCCAGCTTCCTTCCATTCCAGAGCACCCCCATTGATGTATGCACCCATCGCATCCTATAAGCCACTCCCCTGCTCTACACGGTCTAGGATACATCCAAGCCTGCTGGGATAGGAGTTCCTGAGTGACGATAGAGGGAAAGTACATCATTCTTGCTGTTCCAAGGGGAGAGAGTTGTCTAATGGTTGGGAAATGGCACAACAACTGGATATGGCACATTCTTTAGTTACTTGAATGATGATAACGATGTGGTGACGACAGCACCCAACACGCATTGAACACTTTGATTGTACCAGATCCCGTACTGAGAGTTCTCAATACACTCTTTCCTTTACTCCTCACAACAGCTCTCAGAAGTAGCCCCATTTTACAGACAAGGAAGCTGAGGTTCAGGGAGTTGAAACAACTTTTCCAGGGTCACACACAGCCAGTAAGTGGTAGAATCCAGGTTTGAAACCAAATCTGTGTGACATCTCAACCACCACGCCATACTTCCTCAGTGACGTTTCTCTTTAGAAACATGAGGGAATGATTAACATAAATGTGGAAATGAAGGCTATACAATTATATATACAGTAAGATTGCAATTAGTAATCAAAAGAAGAAAGAAAAGAAACTCCCAAGGCATACAGCAACCAAGGAGACACACCCACGTGCTAGCAGTGGTCACATTCAGCTAGTAGAGTGCTGGGGGTGTTTTCTTCGTTTCCTCCATCTCATTTCTACCTTTTAACATTTTCTAAATTTCCTTTAGTGAGCACGTGCAGTCATCCCTCACTGTCCGAGGGGGACTGGTTCCAGGACCCCTGTGGGGACCAAAATCCGAGGCTGATCAAGCCCCTTATAGAAAACGGTGTAGTACAGTCCGCCGTCTGGATCCGTGGATTCCGCATCCACAAGTTCAACTAACCATGGACCGATCCGGTTAGTTGAACCCGTGGATGTGGAACCTGCAGATACAGAGGGCCAACTGTATTACTTTTATAATAACAGTAAAAAAAAAAATCCCTCTTTGTAATGGCCCCAGCATTATGTGGCAGAACAGACTTTGGAAGGGGTGATAGGAGTACCCAGCTAATCGGTTGGGGCTGTCTCTTGAGCAGCCATGGCAGGGCAGCAGAAGGGGGTAAACAGCAGGCGGTAGCTGTGGCCGCAGCGCCCGCACCCTCGTGGGACAAAGGAGGAGAAGTGGGTCACCAAACATGCTGTCTCACTGTCTCCACTTTTCCTCCAGGTGCTTATACCCCGGAGCCCCTCAGCAGTTTCCGCTGGGCCCTTCTCTCGACTGGCCTCATGTTCTTTTATCACTTCAGCGTCTTGCAGATCCTGGGCCTGGTAAGTTTGGTTCTATCCCCTTCTATCCCTTCTGTTTGGCGTTCTTCATAAATCTTGATAATCCTGGTTGGCGCTGGTGTATCGTTTTGTTTTGAAAATACAAGATGCCAAAGGCCAGGCTGTCAGAGTGTTGTGTCTGGGCTGCTGATTTATGATCCGCAGCCTTGGCCTCTCCAAAGAGTTTTCTGAATCCTTCAGTAATGACTGTTTCTTTCGTCCCTGGGGAGGCAAGGAGGCCCTTCACTCACGGCCGCTTGGATCGGAGGTAGAGAGCTGTGCTGGGAAGTGGTTTGCTGTGGACCCCATGTGAGGCAGGATGCTAGCCCTGGCCCTGGGCCTGGGGGAGGCTTCTGACCTTGGGTCCATTCCGGGTCTACTACCGGGCCCTGAGCTGTGTGTCCAGTGAAAGTGTGGTGTCGGGTGACCCCCGTGGCATTCTGGGATGTTCAGTAGTCGAGTTATCCAGAGCCCAGGGTTGCTGAGTGCGTGGGCGGTGTGTCTAGTGGTGGTGAAGTGAGTAGCCAGAGCTTGGGGCTGGGGCTGGGGTCGGGAGACACAAGTTCAAGTCCTGGCCTTGCCCCTGCTCTGGGTGAGTCACCTCATTCTCTAGTGCAGTGCGCTCTCCACCCTCCGTGACACGGCACAGGCCTGCAACCCCGACCCTGAGAGGTGGTGAGGACTTGTCTTTAACGAGAACGTGCTTAAAGGGCTTTGGAAGGCAGGGACCGTGGCCGTGCTCGAGGCTGGAGCGGCGTGCCGGGTTTTGTGTGCCAGCTGCACTGATGTAGCGTTAGCCGCGTGGACCTGGCAGGACTAGGGCGTGTAACCGATGTCACCAGCGCCTTTGTTGAAGCACTCAGTCACTTTGTCTTCCCCATCCCGGCGTGTTGCTCTGCTCTGGTTGGCCTGGGGGCTAGTTTGAGCTCCTTGCCAATAGCATGAATGCTTCCTGTGCTCTAGGGAGGGAGCAGTATGACCTTCACACCTGCTCTCCACCGGGACTCCTCAATTCCAGAGGAGTCAGTGTGCTCATGTCACCATATATACCGTGCTCGGTCTCACCTCTGGGCCTCCTACAAGGAAAGGCTCCGTTCACTCCATTCCTCGCCATGACCCCCATCCATCCTTCATGAGTCCATTCAGGTGTCACTGCCCTCGTGAAATCTTCTCCGAGAACTCGGCCCCCATCCTGTACACCCCTCAGTTCCCATGGTGGGCAAGAGCTGGTGAGCACCGTCTGCTTTGAGGTCACACGTGGTAGACCGATCACCCCACCTTGATGCAGGCAGGGGCCATGCCGTGGACTGCCTTTATCCCATGACACCCCTCCGGGTCTAGGCACCTAGTAAATGCTTAGGAATGGCAACGGGCACTGGGCCCAACCGGAAGGCAAGACTGAGCAAAACCGACCAGCTTTTCCACTGGACGGCCTCCCCCGTCACCTCCAAAGGGCTCTAGCCTTGACCCACTCAGAAAACCTAGGGGAGAAAGATCCCACTATGAACAGGTGGGGATTTGTCAATCCCTCCTTGTCTAGTCCCCATTAGGTAGACACGGCTGAACTGGCAGAAGCCAGAGAAAGCCTAAGGATGGTGAACGCTCACTCTGCCTCCCTTGTCCCTGCAGGTCACCGAAGTGAATTTGAACAACATGCTGTGTCCGGCCATCTCAGACCCATTCTACGGCCCCTGGTATCGCATCTGGGCCTCGGGACACCAGACTCTCATGACCATGACCCACGGGAAGCTGGTCATCCTGTTCTCATACATGGCTGGGCCCTTGTGTAAATATCTGCTGGATTTGCTCCGGCTTCCAGCCAAGAAAATAGACTGAAGGTGCTTGTGATTTTTTGTTTTGTTTTGTTTTGGGGTTTTTTTTTCTTCTGCCCCTGAGGAAACAAGTCCTGACTCCACTTGGAGGACACCCAGCTCTTGATGACATCATGGGAGAGGGCAGGAGGACGTTTGGTGTGTTTCTTTTTCCTTCCTCTCTGTCCCTTTCTTCCACCACTCTTCCTTCCCCGGCTCTTCCCCCAGGACGGCTCCTGGAGCGTGGGCTGTAGTCCTGGAGCCTGGGCTGTAGTGCTGGAGCCTGGGCTGTAGTCCTGGAGCGTGGGCTGTAGTCCTGGAGCCTGGGCGGTAGTCCTGGAGCCTGGGCGGTAGTCCTGGAGCCTGGGCGGTAGTGCTGGAGCCTGGGCGGTAGTGCTGGAGCCTGGGCGGTAGTCCTGGAGCCTGGGCTGTAGTCCTGGAGCCTGGGCGGTAGTGCTGGAGCCTGGGCTGTAGTCCTGGAGCCTGGGCTGTAGTCCTGGAGCCAGGGCTGTAGTGCTGGAGCCTGGGCTGTAGTTCTGGAGCCTGGGCTGTAGTCCTGGAGCCTGGGCGGTAGTCCTGGAGCATGGGCGGTAGCCCTGGAGCCTGGGCGGTAGCGCTGGAGCCTGGGCGGTAGTCCTGGAGCCTGGGCGGTAGTCCTGGAGCCTGGGCGGTAGTCCTGGAGCCTGGGCGGTAGTGCTGGAGCCTGGGCTGTAGTCCTGGAGCATGGGCTGTAGTCCTGGAGCATGGGCTGTAGTGCTGAGGGCCGTTTGTTTCCTCCTTCCCTTCGCCACTCTCTCCCTGCTCCTCGTGGCCTTAAATGGCGAGACAGTAGTCAGTGGCTTTCACTCTGCTTGTTGCTGCTTTAACAACGTCTGGTTGAGGAGAAAGGGAACAACAAGCAGTAGTTGTTTTGGCATCCAAGCGATGAGATTGGGCTGTGTTTCATTCCTCCACTGCCAGGGACCTCCAGGCTTATGCTGGGGTCCCCTTTTGTCTCCAGCACAGCCCTCACCATAAGGGGACTGAGGCCTTGTTTCTATACCAGCGGCAAGCCGAGAGCCAAGGGATTTCCCAGTTCATGGCCAAAAGAGAGCTGGCCAGATTCTTCCCACTGGTGTCCCATGACTCAAAGCAAGCAGCCAACCAGCCACTCCCTCCAGGATGCTGCCAGAGGTGGGAGGTGTGGGGCGCTACCCAGCCCAGGGGCTAGATTCCACTATTGCAATGGCAAATCCAAAGTGCACAAGGTTGAAATGTCCACAACTAATGCTAGGCAGGACCTTGGGTAAATTCTGCTTGAGAGCTGAGAACTGACCCATATCCCAACCAGAAGTGAGCATAGAAATTAGTCAACAGCAGTGGTAACTTGAGAAAACTGTGATTTGAATCACATGCTTGCTTTTAGTTTAATGTTGACAATAGATGACACTTTAATTTTGAGTGCCCCTTAAATGTTCTCTCTCTCTTTTTTAAAGGCAGCTTCAGGGAAGGATGAGCTAGAGTTGGGTTTTTTGGCTCTTGGGGTTTTGTGTATTCGTCCGTCCATTTGCTTTTGGATGTTTGAGTTCGGAGAATCCTTGCGTTAGGGCCTGTCTCTGGAGGGACACCTGTCGATCCGTTTCGTGGTTTTACAGCATGTACTGGCATCCTAGGTTTGGGAAGATACAGATCCTGCAGTGCTGTTTCCCTAGGGCCAGGTGTCGTCACTGTGGCCAGACTCAGAGCTGAATTGTTTAGCGTGGGGGGCATCACATGGTCCCCACCCCGAAAGCCCACGTCTGGGTTGAAAGGGAGGTACCAAACAATCAGGTCCCCGTGGGTGGAGGTTCAGGTGCTCTGAAAGGGAGACATTTTGTTGCAAGGCAGCCTCAGTCATACATGGACCTCAAGAAGGGAGGTGGTGCCCTTTGCTGGCTCCTTGTTGGCTCTCATTACTTAACAACAGAAAAGGTATTTCTGTGACCTCCTCTGATGGGCCCTCCTCCCTCTCCCACTCTAGGCAACCCAGTTGCCCTGGGCCCATTCAATATTTCAGGTATTACTGTATCAGACCTAGATTGAGTTTCAGTGACTCAGTGGTCATAAGCTTAGCAAGTGGACCTACAGGAGGCAGCAGGATGGGGAAGTCTCTCCTAGCAAGGCGAGGCCCAGGGAAGCAACCACGGCGGGGCCCATCCCTTTGCAGAGGTATGCTGGCAGTGAGGTCATCAGTCCCCAGGGTGTGGGGTTGCAGGAAGGGGGAACACCGAATGCTCTGGCTCCCCGTGAGCTCCTCAAGATGCGTGACCTTCATTTTCTGCCATCTTTGAGGGTTTGGCCGAATTTTTCTTAGTGCCTCTCAGCCCTGGGTTGCCCTCCGGAAGAGGCAGCTCTTGAGGGGCTGGGTTCGCCCCGCCCACTGGCTGCATGTAGGCGTGGCTGATGAGGCAAGACCTCAGTGCCCCTTGGCCTCTTTGCAAAAGGTAAGGGGCTCTCTTCCTCCCTGTCTCCGTGGCCTGGTGCGGGGTGCCAGTCAGCTCGAGCTTCCCTTGCACTGGCGTACCTCTAAAAGTTCACCACGCTGGCTGGCACCTTTCTGCTGCTTAGAGGGAAAGAAAGTGGAAGCTATGTGCCTGGCTTGGCCAGGCCAGAGGCAGGTGCACCTGTCCAGGGGAGGGGGATGAGAAGGGGAGATGCAGGGCTTCTGGGGGCCAGGTTGGCTCAGAAACATGTAGGGGGAAGGAACAGAGAGCAAGTCCCATCCACGGGTTGCACAGGGAGTCATGGCCCGTGTTGGAGGCGTTGGGCAGCAGCGGGCATCTGAATTGGTCTCTACCTGACTCTTTCCTTGGGCCAGGCCCATGCGGAGAGGTTACCTGGCCAGACCCTCGGCGGCCTGCCTTGGAGGGTGGCCCCTGCAGCGGTGGGCCCGGGCTGCCCAGCACATCCCCTGGGCTTTCCTGTCAGTGCCAAGGAGCTTCCCCAGCCATCCTGGCCAAGTTTCCATATGCCATTTGCCAGCATGTGAGAGCTCCGTGTGTGTCTGGGAGAGTGTTTGTGGAAGTGGACGGTTTCTTTTAAAATGGCCCCGGGAAGGCAAAGGAGTGTTCCCTCCAGCCCCCAGGTAGCCTTGGCTAAGGATTGGCCCAGTGAGATCAGTGTGTTCAGCTGGCCAACTTGGGGCATCAGCTCAGAATAACAGATGGTCGTGCCTGCTCGTAGGCCCCCATCTCTTCTCCATTCCCCGTGGTATTGGCTTCTATACACCAAAGATGATCTGGCCCATCTTCTTCCCGGAGGCCCAGTGATGTGTTCTCTGTCAGCTTGCGAGGAAGCCACGGCTTCTGTCCCCCAAAGTCAGCCTTCTCTCTTTCTCCTGGGACTTCTCAGCATTCACAGAAGCTGCTTGCAGCGTGGCCAGGATATGTGGGGCGTCAGGGCCCTTTCCCATCTGGTACCTCACGTCCAGCTCTCAGATCATGCCTTCGGCTGCAGCCTCCATCGGGGTTTTGCTGTTAGTGCTCGTCGATACTTCAGTGTTTAGCGGAGCGGGCACAGCTGCCCACGGAGAGCAGGTTGGCAGCATGTCTCTGCGCGCTGGTGTTGGGGGGAGGCTGGCAGAAGACCCTTCCTCCCCCTCCCTTGGCCAAAAAAAAAAAAAAAAAAGACTTCCATGGCTGTGTACGTGTTGATCCCGAGTCATCTGAAGGGGAGATGGGGAGGCGGGCCAGGGGAGAAGGGCCAGTGTGGCCCCTACAAGACAAGACACCGGTGCAGGTTTTGGTAAATCGGGAGCCAGGCGTAAGGGAGGATGTCTGTCCCGCAGGCCCTCGCGTGCTCCTTGGACTACCGGGAAGGGGCGTCCTCACTGCATACCCTGCCCCGCCCTCTGGGGGGGGGGTGGGTAGGGTCCATGAGAGGGAGCGAACCTTCCTCTTCTGTATATAGAGCGAGCCACTCGTGCTCAGGAAAACCTAGTCGCTTGTTGCTGCTCTTGTGACATTTTTGTACACTGGTTTGCTACTCGTGGCACGAAACAAACACAACAAAAGAAGTCATTTCAAGCCGAGCTGTTGTTTGGGAAACCCGCTTTCTTTCAGTGTCAGTGTTGTGTTGTATTTGGAGGAATTCTTCATTTCTGTTGGTGTTACTGTGGTAGAGAGAATAAGGTAGTCCGACTTGTAATTCTTTCTGCCGGGGAAATTGGCAGTGCCTCTGTCGTCGCCCCGACCCCGGTCCTTCCTCATGCCCAGGGTGGGATTGCTATGCGCTGGGCACACCCCTCCCTGGCACCCGCCCCCGCAGTGGCTCCCTTTAGAACCGGTCTTTGTCATCCCCCTAAACAGCTGCAGGATGAGTATTTTTGCCAAGCTGGTTCTTGGGTCCTCTGTGCCCCTACCAGTTTGCTTGCCTCTTGGGGCATTTTGTAATGTTTTCTGTGTTTTGTAAAACCTTTTGATTGTACCACAGTGGTTTCTGCCGTCACCTTTGGAAATAAATGGTCATTAATTTGTGTACTTAGCACTCTGAATTTTACTCTGAGGCGTTTCTGTTGTTGAAGATCCTTGAATGAAAAGGAACCCTCACCATGGGACTCACTGTTAAATGTTTCCTTCATTTACTGCTATTAAAAGGTTTATGAGAACCCAGGAGTCTTGGCCTTGCTTCCCAGAACCCTCTCAGAAGGGCTTCTGCTTTGAAAAGTAGACAAAAGGGGCCGACGGTCGTCCAGGCCGTGGAGGACCACCAAGGGGCAGCTGGCGCACTCAGCACAGCTCTGCCCTGGGAGTCGCGTGGCCGGACGTGAGGCCACGAATCCCCACGGATTCCCCCACGCTGTTGCCTGCTTCCACCAGTGCTGCCAGGGACCGAGCAGGCCTTGTGCTCTTAGCAGGGCTTGTCTGCTGGGGGCATCTGCTGGGCTCGCGGGGCCCCATGTGCGCTGGGCCGGGCTGGAGGACTGAGCTAGAGGTGGCAGCTCTAAAACCAGACGTGATCAGGCTCGCTCATCCCAGGTTTCCCGAGGGCGGGCTCTGTTCAGCAGAGGTGCGAGGCTGACACAGGTCAGACCGTCCCGTGTGGAGGTAACCCTGCCCCTGGGGAACAGTTGGACCCGGCTGTCCAGGGCTCCCCACTGAGCAGCCCGTGGTGACTGTGACCAGCCCAGCCCGCCTTTACACCAGACAAGAGGCCCTACTCAGACTTTTGCCGCTGTGGCTGCTTCTAGAAGGGATACAGCTAGCCATAGCTGTCCCCAGTGCAGGTGGATTTCCTCATTGGCCAGTAGTTGGGCACCCGGGCTATCGGAGAGGCTGGGCCCTGCCATCCTGGGCCACAAAACCACCAGCTTGGGCAAGTCACTCGTTTGCCTGTGACCCCAGCTTCTCCATCAGTAAAGCTATAGCTACAGCCGTGTGCCAGGCATGGTGCTAGGTCCCTCCATGTGCATTACAGGATGTAATCCCCTCAAAAACACGGTGAGCTGATTGCTCATGCTGTCCCTGTGGAACAGGCAGAAAGTGAGAAGAGGCTCAGATCTAATCAATCAATGGAAGAGCTGGCCTGGGAAGCCAGCTTGGTGAGGCTCCAGAGCCTCGGTGCTCAGCACTTTCCCCTTGACTCTGCTGCCTGTCTGGGTGCTGGCATGACTGGGCAGACCCTCGCCCAGGGCCCCCAGGCCTGAGGGGAACGGGAGGAGAACGGGGCAGTGAGGTGGAAGGCGAGAGAGAGGAGGGCGGGCCCCGCGACTGCCGAGGCAGGGGGTCAAGCCCATCTTTTCTTCTGCTGCCAGCAAACCTGACCCTGCAGAGCTGGGAGCTGCAGAGCAGAGCTGAAAGGCCTACAAGTAAACGGGATGGAGCTGCAAGGGGCCAGGCAAAGGCCGGCCCTTGGGGGGAGAAGCTGCCGGAAGGATGTGCGGCAAGTTGGTCCTGTGGCCTTTCTGTGTGTCTCCCGTTTCAGAAGGAGCTAAACACCCATGACCTAGGCCATGGCCCCCTGTCCCCTGGGCTTGTGTATCTGCCCCTGCTGAAGGTCTCTGCTCCAGTCTGTACCCTCTACTGCAGGCAAGTTTCCAGTGGAGACCTGACTGCCTCACTGCCCCGGGGAACTGTAAACATCTCCTCACCCTCACGTCCCACAAAGACCCATCCATAGCAGACCGTTTGCTCCAGCCATATTGAACTCCACTTGTTCAATGCCCTGCCATTTCCCGCTTCTTTGCCTCGTTCTTCGCGCTGTTTTCTCGGCTACCCCGCTCCCCCTGCTTGTCCGGAGGTCTCAGCTCAAGTGTCAGCTCCTGCACGCAGTCTTCCCTGAGCCCCAGTATGCGTTAGGTACCCCTCCACTCGGCTCCTACTGTCCCCGGTGCTCACTCTGGGGCCCCCATTTGCCTCCTAGGAAGTCATCAGGGCGCTGTCTCCCTCTGTAGACGTTGAGCAGTTTGAGGGCAGAGAGGGGTCTGATGCATCCTTTAGCCCCTGGCCCAGGACCTGGTCCTTGGAAGGTGTTCACTGAACGATGCTCTTATCCCAGAGTCCTGCAAAATGGTGGGAGGCCACACAAGCTGTCGCCCGTCCCCTGAGTTCTCCTGCATGGGGCCCCGTGCCTTTGATGGCCCGGGCACCTCGAGCTCCAGCCGGTGGGCCTCCATCCTCTTTCTCTGCGGGACCCTGGGTAGCTGGGATCCAGGGTGAGGAGGCGTGTTGTGAGGAAAGAGAACACAGACAGACAGCATCTGTTCCGCCTGACCCTTCCCTAGACCTCTGGGCAGGGTGTGGGTGAGGCAGCCAACTGCTTTTCTGCATCCCTGGTAGCTGTTTATCCCCTCCAGGGTCCCCCTTCCGCTCCCCGGGGCACACAGGCAGAGTTGGTGTTTACGTGGCAAAAGCCCCACCAGCCCATGGAATGTGTCACCTACCCCTCTGAGGCGTAGGGAGCAGCTGATGGTTACAACCTGATCCCCCAGTGAGTTTTCCCCTTGTCCTGGTTTGCCAAGGCCAGTGGGGGGACAGAGATCCACAGATGTCAGGCTGACAAATGCAGTGGCTTACTCAAAGGCCATGTGGTTTACTAACCTTGGCAACAAGTAAGGCCAGCCTAGTCCAAAGTCAAGGACTCTGTTACTGCCTGTACCTGCCTCTCTCCCAGTCAGCGTTCGCCTAGCATCTACACTGCATATCTATCTGGGGTGTCTCAGCTGTGCGACGGAGGGGCTGAAGCGTCTCCCAGGAAGGCAGTAGCGAAGGCTACTCCTGTTGCTGACGGATGACCCAAAGGGCTCCGCCCTCCGCAGCTGGCTTCCTAGCTTCAGTGGGGCTCTGCCTGCATCGCGGCCGGCGGGTGGCCTCGGAGTCTCACTACACAGCAGGTCGTAGCATGGAGGGTAGATGCTTCCTTAACAAAGCTCTGATAGGCGACAGAGCCAATAGCATGGGCCGCGTCGGTTTTCTGCTTTCCAACGACCCATCCCCAGCTGTACCACTGTTCCAGCCGCTGGTGCTCCCTGGTCTCCGCCGCCGTTCCCCTCCCCCTTCCCTCTCCATCCAGGGACCAGTAAGAGGTGCTGCCTGCTGTACTCTCCCTTCAGCTGCTCCTTCCCTAGTCGCCAAGAGTCCCCAGTCTCCTTACATTTTTAGAAAGACCCTGGGCTCTCCAGTTTTTCTCCCTCTGAGAATGGAGGGGCCTCCCTCAGATTTCTAGAGTGTTGGAGATGACAGGATGCCGCTGATACAGGGGCTTGTAAATTTTCCTGCGTATTAGAATCACCTGGGGAACTTTACAAAGACTCTCAATGCCCAGGCCTCACCCCAGCTCATAATTCAAAGCAAACTTCTTGTTTGATTTTGTTTTGACTTTAAGCTTCCAGGTTGGAAGTCATGTCTTTGACCTGCCCATCTACACCAAGTGCCGTTTTCTAATGAAAGTTTTAAGACATACCCAAAGGTATGAAGAATAATATCTAAGTCCAGCTTCGAGAAAAGAATGTTACCAAGAGAGTTGAAGCCCCCTTACTCCAGATTGTTCCTCAGAGCTTCAGGGAGTCTGGGGAGGTGTCTGAGGGGCCACCTCAGGATGAGGGATGGGTAGAGGCGGAGTGGCTGAGGTTCCGGCCTTTCCCCTTGCTCCACCCAAAACAACTCCAATTTTATTCCACTTTGTACACTGAGGTTCTGTAAATAGTTTCATTGGGAAAAGGGTTTAAAAGCCACTTAATTCCACCCTCACTAGTCTGTCTCTACCCTCTCTGAGATAGTGGTCGTCCTGCAGTCGTTGGAAAAGCCTTGCGGTAGGACTCAGCAGATGAGGCCCGTGGTCCCAGCCCTCCGTCCGCTCTTAGGTCCCAGGTGTGCTTGACAAAGTCAGACCTCTCTGAACTCTGGGGCAGTGGGAGACATCCAGTGAGATAAATGGGTGTGAGAGGGCTTTATAAGCTGCGAAGTCCTATCCAATGTAAGGGGGTCCTATTTCCAGAGAGTGTGGTTACTAGGCTTGTTCTCCGAGCACAGGAGTTGGTCGGGGTTTTGACTACACTCACACACTGCGCCTTCCTGTGCCCTGTGTGGTTGAGGTGTGTGAGAGAGGTGCTAACCTCAGATTTAAGGCATTTTTCTGTATTTCATTGACTCTAAGACACTTTTTAAAGAAGATTTTAGGGCTTCCCTGGTGGCGCAGTGGTTGAGTCCGCCTGCCGATGCAGGGGAGACGGGTTCGTGCCCCAGTCTGGGAAGATCCCACATGCCGCAGAGCGGCTGGGCCCATGAGCCATGGCCACTGAGCCTGCACGTCCGGAGCCTGTGCCCCGCAACGGGAGAGGCCACAACAGTGAGAGGCCCACGTACTGCAGAAAAAAAAAAAGATTTTAATATCTCCAAATTTGGATAGCGAGGGTGGGAGGGAGACGCAAGAGGGAGGAGATATGGGGATATATGTATATGTATAGCTGATGCACTTTGTTCTAAAGCAGAAACTAACACACCACTGTAAAGCAATTCTACTCCAACAAAGGTGTTATAAAAAAAAAATCCCCAAATTTGAGAGGCACCTTACCAGTCAGTGGCATGACAATTGAATCGGCAACTGTTTTTTTCTTTTTCAGCAGTACATAAAATAGCAGACGTCTTCCAATCTGAGGTGTCTTAGAGTCACTGAAGGGCCGTCATTGTTAATTTTGATTCTTCCTCTTCTCCACGAGAGTCACCCTCCTGGTAGAGAACAGCCATTCGAAAAAACTTCTAAACTTTTAGCATGTAGTCTCCTTCTAACACTCGTCCTCTCTTTCTTCCCTGCCAGCATCTACCCAGGCCAGGCAAGCTTTCTGCTTCCTGACCAGAGGGAGCCCCCTTTGTTGGGCTGTCTCTTGGGGCAGATGTCCCGTGGGATGTGAGAGAAAGGAAGCCGAGTGCACCTGCGCAGGGAAGCCCACCGTGCCAACTGACAGGGAGGGAGCCACACAAGCCAGGCCAGCTGCCCCCAGCAGCTCTGGTTTATTTTCCAACCAGAGCCTGGCCAGAAGGCTTAGCCTGCTGCCCTGGGGAGCTCCCAGGGCTGCTCATTGCCAGAGATGAGCTGGTAGGGCTGGGGCAGGGGAAGGGAGCGCAGCCTGTCCTGAGCTCCCTGGGTTGATGTAAGCGGCTGTCTGGCCCACGCAGGGGGCGACGATGACTTCCTCACCTCGTCCAACAAGGTGGAACAAGGGTTAGGCGGTGGGCCTTTCGGGGAAAAGCAGCACCTAGGGTAGCCTAAGCCATGCACATTCACTGTGGTTGGAAATTGCCACCAACCTTCCCTCTAGTCCTGGCAGCCACTCTAATTAAGCTCGGCCCTTGTAGACTTGAGGCCAGGCTCTTCCAGAAGGGGAAGGAGTGTCTGCAGTGAGATCCAGGGATACTTGGGCACAGGAAGCAGTTTTGGGACATTCCCGTCCCGCACCGCCCCCCGAGGGAGCTTAGCAAGACATGATCAGCCCGGATTACAGCCGTCCTCATGTAACTGGGTTAAAGTGTTGGCCTACTTAGGCCCCTCCTGCAGTGGCCTCCTTCAAAGCTGATGAGGCCGATTAGGGGGCTATTTCTGAGCGCTAGTTGTGTACCCAGAAGCCTGGGGTCAGTCCTCCTGTGACAAGAAAGACAATAACTAAGGCTGGACAGCCAAGGGCAGAGTCTGCCCTGCCCGTGGGAGAGCAGTGCTGTCAGACCTCATGTGTCCTTGGAAAAGAAAGAGCCCAGGAACGTCAAGTCTAAGTCCCTGGATTTTGAACTTTAAAGACCAAGCCAACCAATTTTCGGGGAAAGACCTTGTCCTATGTTTTTGCCATCTTCAGCCCTAGAGATGGCGGATAGGCAAAACGAAGTCTTCAGTCATAGTCACTAGCCTCTACTTAGTAGGTTCTATGCATTTGAGGGAGATTGCTATTTAACCTGAGCCTCAGTTTGCTCGTCTATAAAATGGCAATAATAATAATAATAAATATAATAACTACTTCACAGAGCAGGTGTGAAGAGTGAATAGATAAGACACTTGGCACGGTGCCTGGCACACTGTAAGCACTACTTCCATAAATGTTAGATGCCCTCATTACTACCATTTCCACCACTACTGCCACCACCATTGTCACCATCATCTTCATCTTCATTAAGACAGCAGAGTGAATGATGGAAAGCTGTCTCTGGAGCCTGAAAAACATAGTCTGAATCCTGGCTCTGCCACTTTGTAGCTAGGTGGCCTTGGGTAACTGATAACATCTTTGATCTAGAGTCTGTAAAATCGAAAATTCATAAGGCTGTTGAAAAGTGTATAACCTGGTCCTTTTTGTGCAGTAAGCACTCCATAAATATTGGCCATTATAATTGTTAAAAAGGAGTGATCAAGATCAGTGGTTACCAGGAGGAGTTGGGGGGAGGGATGAATATGTGAAGCCCAGAGGATTTTTAGGACAGTGAAACTACTCTGTATGATACTATAATGGTAGATACATTTCATTAGACATTTGTCAAAACCCATAGAATGTACGGCATCAAGAGTGAACCCTAATGTAAACTCTGGACTTTGGTATCAATGCAGGTTCGTCAGTTGCAACCAATGTACCACCCTGGTGTGGGATGCCGATAGTAGGAGAGGCTGTGTGTGTGTGAGGCGGAGGAGGTGGGGCAGGCAGTATATGGGTGGTCTCTGTACTTTCTGCTCAACTTTGCTGTGAACCTAAAACTACTCTAAAATTATAGTCTATTTAAAAGGAAAAGAAAAAGTTGATCAAACTAGATTGTTGTAAATTTAGGATGTTAACTCTATCCCCATGGTAACCACTAAGAAAATAAAAGATACAGAAAAGGAAATGAAGAGGGAATCAACATGGTACACTAGAAAATAGTCCATCAAACACAAATGAAAGCTGTACTGGAGGAATTGAGGAAAAAAAGAGATATGACATGTAGAAAACAAATAGCACAATGGCAGGAAAAAAATTCTTCATTATCAGTAATCACTTTACATGTAAATGGGTTAAACTCACCAAATACAAGACAGATACTGGCAAAATGGATTTTAAAAAGACATGATCTAACTATATGCTACTTACAAGAGACTCAATTTAGACCCAGAGACAAATAAAATTGATAAAAGGATCAGTTCATCAAGAAGCTACAACAATTATATACATATACACACCAAACAACGGAGCTCCATAAGATATGAAGGAAACATTGACAGAATTGAAAAGAGAAACAGGCAGTTCTACAATAATAGGTGGAGACTTCTATATCCCACTTTAAATAACGGATAAAGCACTTAGACAATACATATGTAAGAAATAGAAGACTTGAACAACACTATAAACCAGTTAGACCTAAAAGACACATACAGAGTACTCTACCCAACAAGAGCAGAACACACATTCTTCTCAAGTGTACCTGGAACATTCTGCAGGATAGATCATGTTTTAGGCCATAAAACAATTATCACTAAATTTTTAAAGATTGGAATTAAACAAAGTATCTTCTTTGACCAAATGGAATAAAGCTAGAAATCAAAAACAGAAGGAAAACTGTTAATATTGCAAGTATGTGGAAATCGAACAACATACTTAACCAATGGGCTAAAGAAGAAATCACTAGGGAGATTAGAAAATGCTTCGGGATCAATGAAAAGGGAAATACAATGTACCATTTCAAAACTTTTTCTGCATATATTTCTTGCAATATGCTTTACTTTTATTTTTTATTAATTTTTATCAGAGTATAGTGGATTTATGATGTTGTGTTAGTTTCTGCTGTACAGCAAAGTGAATTAGTTATACATATCCACTGTCTCCTAGATTCTGTTCCCATGTAGGTCATTACAGAGTATTGAGTAGAGTTCCCTTACAGTAGGTTCTTATTAGTTATCTATTTTATATATAGTAGTGCGTATATGTCAATCCCAATCTCCCCAACGTACCAAACCTTTGGGATACAGTGAGAGCAGTGGTCAGAGTTAAGTTTATAGCTTTAAACACCTGTATTAAAAAGGGATCTCTGAAGTCAACATCCTAACTTTACACCTTGAGGAACTAGAAAAAGGAACAAACTACACCTAAAGCCAACAGAAGGAAAGAAATAATAAAGGTTAGAGCAGAGTTAAATGAAATAGAGAATAGAAGAAAAATAGAATCAATGAAACCAATAGTTGGTTCTTTAAAAAGATCAACAAAATTGACAAATCTTTAGCTAGACTCATTAAGAAAAAACAGACACAACTAAAATTGGGAATGAAAGCAAGGATGTTACCACCAACCTTACAAAAATTTAAAGGATTATAAGAGAATACTATAAGCAGTTGTATGCCAACAAATTAGTCTTGATGAAATGGAAAAGTTCCTAGAAACATGGAAATTACCAAAACTGACTCAAGAAGAAATAGAAAACATGAACAGATCTAGAACAAGTAAAGAGATGATTGAATCAGTAATCAAAAACCTCCCAACTTAAAACAAAGAAAAAAAAAACAGGCCTCACTGGTGAATTCTACCAAACATTTAAACCTTTAACACTAATCCTATACAAACTCTTTCAAAAAATAGAAGAGGAAGGAACACTTCCTGACACATTCTATAAGGCCGACATTACCCTGATACCAAAGCAAGGAAAGATACCACAAGAAAACCACAGACCAGTATCCTTATGAATACAGACACAAAAATCCTCAACAAAATACCAGCAAAGCAAATCCAATGACACATTGAGAGGATTATACACCATGACCAAGCGGGATTTACCCCAGGAATACAAGGGTGGTTCAACATAAGAAAATCAACCATTGGAGTACACCACCATGTAGGAAAATTAACTCAAAATAGACCAACAACCTAAATATAAGGCTAAAATTGTTAGAAGAAAACATAGGGATAAACCTTCATGACATAGGATTTGGCAATGGATTCATAGATTTGCCACCAAAAACATTAGCAACAAAATTAAAATTAATTAAATTAAAAATAGATAAATTGGACTTTATAAAAATTTAAAAAATTTTGTCCACCAAAGGGCACTATCAAGAATGTGAAAAAGACAACCTACAAAATGGGAGAAAATATTTTCAAATCATATATCTGATAAGGGCTTAATATCCTGAATACATGAAGAACTCTTAAAGCTTAAAGACAACACAATTACAAATTGGGCAAAGGACTCGAATAGACATCTCTCCAAAGAACATATACAAATGACCAATAAGCACATGAAAAGGTGTTCAACATCACTGGTCATTAAGGAAATGCAAATCAAAACCACAATGATATACTACTTCATACCCACTAGAGTGGCTATAATCAAAAAGACAGATAATAACAGGTATTGGTGAGGATGTGGAGAAATTGGAACCTTCATACTGGTGGGAATGTAAAATGGTACAGCCACCGTGGAAAACAGTTTGACTGTTTCTCAAAAGGCTTAACGTAGAATTACCATATGACCTGGTGATTCCATCCTTAAGTATCTACCCAAGAGAAATGAAAACATAATGTCCACACAGAAACTTAGACACACATGTTTGTAGCAGCTTTATTTGTAAGAGCCAAATGATTGAAACAGCCCAAATGTCCATCAGTGGACGAATGGATAAACAAATTGTGGTCTGTACATACAATGAGATATTATTCAGCCATCAAAAGAAACGAAGTACTGAAACATGCAGCAACTTGGATTAACCTCGAAAACATTATGCTAAGTAAAAGAAGACGGTGACAAAAGGTCACACGTTGTATGACTCCATTTATATGATATGTCCAGAATAAGCAAATTCAGAGAGAAGATTAGAGGTTACTTAGGTGATGGCCAAAGGAGAATGGGGAATGACCTCTTAATAGAGATGGAGCGTTTTATGGAGTGATGAAAAAATTTTAAAACTAGAGAGAGCCGGTGGTTGCACAACATTGCAAATACACTAAATACCACTGAACTGTGTGCTTTCAAGTGGTTAATTGTGTCATGTGGATTTCACCGCAATTCAAAAAAAGTCAACAAAAGGTGAAAAGAATTTCTTTTTAACTCTCAAGTGCCCTGTGCACCCTGCTCACAGGACTCACTGGGTAACCTTCCCAAGAGCAAATGTGTTGCCTGCACTTTCCCAGCCTAGGGCTGACCATTAGCAATTTCTATTTGATCTTCTCCAAGGCCACAGATTCTTCTGGAGTGGTACAAAACCAAAGGGGGGAGGAGGGGCCCAACATACCCTGCAGGAGCAGTCCCAACCTATTTGAACAACTGGATTAACCCCGTGTTTCTCTTCTCAACCCATGATTCATGAGCACCATGGACCACATAGGCTAGGCACTGAGGGGCATGGCTTCATGTACAGAGGTCACTATGGCCACCCACCACTGTCCCCCACCACAATTCTGGGAAAGGGGCCTTTGCTGAGGCCTGTGCCAGCGGGGCGGCAATATCTCCATGCAGAGTTCCTGGAATTCATGTGAATGTTTAAGTAGAGAAAGTTAAGGGAAATGTTTGCGTTACTCACACTAATACTGTCCTTCAAACAAGATGGGGGTTTTCTGCTCTTTCCAATCCAAGACCCCCTTTCTACCCTGCCAGGCTGTGTGTGAGTGGGGACTCTGATTGCCCCATCCAATGGTCTGGCCAGCCCCTGTCTCCTGTGCTGATGCACACAAATCCACTTACACATGTTGACACATACGCTAACGTTGGATCATTCCAGAATATGGTGGAGATGGAAATGCTAGTTTGATGAAAAGTGACGATAGCAACTCCTAGTTTCAAAACTGCCTGGTGTTCAGGCAATGACTGTGCGTCTCCGCAGCTTCCTGTCAGTTAAAATGTGATTTAAACATTCTATTGTGTACCAGTTGTGTTTCCTGTTTTATAATATCCAAATTTAATATTGCCTTCCTGCCCTTTCTATGTAGCGGGTGATTCAGAAAGTGACTCTGATTTCCCTCTCTGGGTGGGTTACCCTCACTATCTTATCTCTCCTCCTGCCTCATGAATGGGTTTTTCCATTAGTCAGCATACTATAACCTTTCTTCAGGCCTCAGGGCAGCCTCGTAGAGCAAACAGCATAGTCTCTCTCTGTGCTGCTCTCTCCTGGTCATGGGAAGGGCCTGATACCTTTCAGAGGGCAGATCTGTGGTAAAAAAACAAAACTTTGAGCCACCAAATGCCACTCTGCATGTACACAGACCTGTTTCTTATACGGTCATGTATTGATCATTTCTCTCCCAACCACCGTGGCATTCCTGCTAGGGAGCAAGATAGCCTCACTGTGGGAACAAATCCTCACCTCCGCTCAAGGAACCATGACCGTGCCCGGTTTCTGGGTGGTCTCTGCTGCTAACACGTTGGAGGGCCAAAGAAATGCCATTTCCCAACAGGGCCGCTACAACTCTGCTCATTGATGCCACTCTGAGGTGGGAGCTATTTAAGGGAAACACTGTAAATCCAGCCCAGTGTCACCTGGGCCCCAGTCTGAATGACTTTTGCCAGCTAGACCAAACTTGTACGCCACTCACAACTCTTAGCTCAGAGTGAACTGTTAATTTGTCTTACAAAATGATACTATCTTTATTCTGAAACCAAGCACGGTGCCATGCCTCTGGGGGGACGGGCACTCCGTAAATATTGATGGATCACGTTGAGCCTGACATTTGGGAGGAAAAGGCCAAATGGAAAAGGAGATGAAATGATGCTTTGCCAAAGGCTCTCAAAATAACTGGGCACGTTGGGGCGGCAGCAGTGGTTTTCAGATTGTCCCGCAGGACCCGGCATTCTGTTGGAACTGATTGAAGTTTCCATAAACATTTGATTCAGAAAACGTGTGTGTTTAAATGTATAATATTTAAACACTGTAATAAAAACTGAAAAAAATAAACCAAAACATCTAATGTGTTACATTCAGAATGGCAATTGAAGACCACCCAGTGGGTCAGCAGGAACCATCAAGTTGGCACATTCTGTTCAAACCTCAGGCGTGATGCTTCTCCTGCCTGAACTTCTTGCAGGCCTCCCTTGTCAGGCCTGGTTCAGAAGGTTGTGACTGCACCGGGGTTTTATAATTTAGGCCAATATGTACTCACTTTTCATAAAACTATATTAAGATACCACCTCTTTCTCTTTGCAAATCAGGACCTTCTTGCTGCTCTACAGCCAAAACAATATAGAAATCAATGGAGCGCTGAGACTATAACTACAACTGTCATCTGTCACCCCAATTACAAATTTTTAGTCACCCAAACAGCCTCGTCATTCTCATTAACTTTATAAGTAACTGGTATGCATTCGTACTTTATAACAGTGAAACACTGTTTTTAGTCTCATACTTGTAACTTAATGAGGTGCCAGCTAAGACTCTGATTAAAAAGCAAAGAGGTTCTTCCAGCATGGAGGGAAACTAAAGGCTAAACAAATTACCAGCCCCTTGTGACTTGGCTGCATCCTTTTAGAGTGGGAGCAGGAACTCAAGGACGCCAGGGCAGTTGTGAGCACAGAGGCACGTAATGCAGCCACCACCCAGCGCACACTCCAGACTTAGTGCATCCTACATCTAACCTCTATCGAGCTAATGTGGTCATCCGTCATGATGGAAATCGGCAAGTGCAGGTCAGTGTTTCTTTATATAACGCGTATGCCCTCACCAGCCCTCTGGGTGGGTCCATTGAAACCATTTGAGATACATAGTCCATCTACTCGGAACATAATATATTAAGTGTCATTTTAAACATGGTTATAACCAAGTTCTTGGAATGAGGAGGTGGACTGGCTTGGGCCCTAAGGCAGTTTCTTTTCCGATTCTTGAAAAGATTTCTTCCAACAGGCTGGGGGTTCGGAACGGGATTGTACCATGTGCTAAAGGGATCAAGGAAGGCCGCTGAATATAGTAGCCAAAGCAGTATACCCAGGGCCTGCCTCAGTTTCATCCTCCCATTCAGCTATTCCTCTGGCAGGTGAAAAGCCTGGGCAGACAGATGGGAAGCCATGAGAGCTTGGTCCAAACTCACACTTGTCTCGGCTCCTGTGGTCAGAGCTGCAGAAAGTGGGAAAGCCATTCTCTGAATGGCAGTCATTCACTGGGCGCTCCTGACTGGCAGCTCTGAGACCAGGTGTGGTTTCCTCACAGCAGACTTCCCCCCAGCTCACAGTGATGGTACCCCTTGGATATGACAGTATTTTCCAACAACAGAGAGGAACTGCCACAACTCACACAGTCACACTTGCCCTCTGAAGCAGTGGAGCTATTTAAAAGGTGCCCAGTGGGGCATGAAGTCTAAAGAGGAAATGCTGAAACTCTGGGGAGAATTTAGGTAGGTGGAGTGTGATTCCTGAAGTTGAAATCTGTCCAGACCACTGAGTTAACCACTAATGCTATAAAAAGAGAATGCTGTGGGCTCATTAAATTACTTCATTCTACCTGAACCTATTAATATCGTCTAAATCATTAAAAAATCCTGTGTACCATTAAACATGAATGATGAAACTGGCCCTGAGCAGATGGCTGCCTTAATGGAGCACTATTCCAAACCACAATAGTCCTGTAGAGCCGAGATGGCTGTTTTTAGCCACTGTGATTGACATTAGCACGTGTCATCAAATTCACATGGGGAGTGGGGTTTTGGGGCAACGTAACAGAAAATTGTCCTGCATATATTCATTAGAAATTAATCCTGAAATATGCATGATGAAACTGAGACAGCAAATGATTTAGAAAGAGCCAGAGGTATGTCAGCAATGTCCCTGATGACCTTTCCATAGAGGAAGAGGTAAGGCAACAGCTGATAGAGGTAGCACACCGAGAGATCCCTTGCTTGAAGCAAGCTCCCATCTGGCCCTTGGAAGGCAGTAGCACTAGTCGCCTTGCCCGATACTCAAGACATTCTCCCCAAGTTCAAGTGGTGAATAGGGTTCACCTCATACCACTCTGGAACTGGAAAACTGGAAATACGTTTACGTGTGTGATGTGCCCAGTGTGTGTACGAGGAGTGTGGACAAGCTCCGAGTGGCCACATCTTGGGCATGTTCAGTTTCTGTCCGGTACTGAGAAAATGGCAAAGCCTTGATGGCAGAAGAAAGCCTTCCCACCTCACCAGATGATTGTGCTGGATGGCACTGCTACTGCCCCCTACCAGCTCACAAAGGGAAACACCCAGTAATACACTGATCTGGAAGAAATTTGGAGCGGGCTTAAGTATAGCCATGCCACCACTGGAATTCAAGTCTGCTGCTTGCCTCAGATCCGTGGCCAGGGTAGGGTGCCCGATAAAGGCCAGACTACTGTATCACCAGGCCAGGATTCACGGCTGGGTAGAAGAATGACATAGGTAAATCATACGGTAGGGAGCAACTGTAAGCAGATGAGGTTTCCCAAGTGCCAGTTTGGAGAGAAATCCGTATCAGTTCCTAAGTATAGTATTTCAAAGGCTTCAACTGTTTGTTAGCTTTTAGTAAGAAGTACCCATGAGCCCCAAATCCTCTGATGAGGCCCCTTAAAGAAAGAAACCACAAATGGTAACTCAGTTTTAACATTTTATTGGGTAAATGATTTTAAAGGTAATAACAATAGTGTCAAAACTACTACAATATCTTTCCACAGCCATACCTTACAGACCCACATAAACCTTCCCATTTTTCTTTTTCTTCATTTGTAATATTTTAAAGCCATACACGTCATATAAAATGCCCATTTCCAATAGTTTCTTCAAACTATTAAGCAATTAAATGTGGAAGGAAGGAGGATCTAGTTATACTTGAAGGGGTTTCAGGTAATCTGTGATGTCTTACTGTAATCAAAAAACAGGGTACTAAGAAAGGGACGAGGAGAAGAGCTACTCCAGGTAGCTTTGCTCATTACAAGTCTCAACCACTGCATCACCAAGAATTCATTATGCTGGTGACTGATTCAAAGTAATTTTGGGGAACATATAAAACACAAAAATAACTTAGAAACTAGATCCAAATATTTCAAAAGTAATCAACTTTCATATACAAAAACAGTCAGAGGTGGTTACAAAAGTTTGTTTTCTCAGTGCGTCTATGTACCAGCGCAGTTACTGGGTCCAGAGCAAAATAAAAGGTTTATTTTCTTCTGAAACAGTAATAAAAAACAAGGAAAACATATCTTTGTATATAAAGGATCAATGCTGGTCTTAAGAATAATGTAATCAGAAACCCTTAAATCGAGAGGCACACAACGGGTTTCTGCTTTTATAAAATAAAAGGAAAGTCACCAGTTTATTTAAATGGAGGAGGTGTGAGCACCTCCTCCATTTAAATAAACTTAATTCAATTTAACTTAATTCAATTTAACATCACTAGCAAAAATCACTTAGAAACTGTACAAAAATAAAAAAGTTAACACATTTAATCCTGCAAGGTTTTTGTAAGGACTGGAAGGCAGGCTTTTGGAGCAGCATTTGGGCATGGCTGGGGGCTTCTTTGGTTTGATCTAACACACACAAGAGATGGAGCCTATTCCAGATGACAGTTTCGGATTTCCTGCACATTTGAAGACATGAACAGAGGCCAGTATACAAACTTCCGGTGTGCTGCACACTGGGGCTGTATGCTCTGGACTGAAACTCTTATAACTGCCTTAAGTGGGGCGGGGCGGGGGTAAAGAGCAAGCCTTGCACTTCCTCCATCAATCACACCGGAGACTGGAGCGGGCAGGGCAGTAGCACATTTTCTCGTGCAGTCAGAAGGCCACTTAATGGGGGGGAGGGGGAGGGGCAATTGTTCTTCTAGAATCTGGTACCTGGCTGACCTTTTTTAAGAACAAGAAAACCCTTCCAGAAATGGAAGCCTGTTGCTACATACCAAAGTAAAATACGTACTATTTTCCAAGAGGAAAAAAATACCCAGTTGCATCTGAAAACGGAAAACATAAATGGAACTAATTAACATTTAAAAGGGGGGCTATGTAAACTTTGTGCTACTCAAATGAAGTTCAAGTATTACTTCTGAGCTGTTTAGAGATCACTGAACTTACACAATATTCTGGTGACAAGAGTGCAATTCACATTTGTGTTTCTGCACAAATAAACCACAACTGGCTAGAACACAACCTGTGCAGTCAGAATCTTCGTCTGAGTTAAAAACACATGCTACATATTTCAACATGTTCAAAGTTAATTCAAACTACATATTTAACAGCTTTGTAATATACGACAAAGGTGAAAGGGTCTAGCATTTGTTTGAAGCACACCATTACAAGTTTGTATAACACCCTTTACACTACAAAGTCTTTTAGTCAACAGCTACTTAGACACAAAAATGCACTGTGCATTAATTTGAACACAAAAGGAGACAAAACTATCCTTTTCCCCCAAGCCACGGTGGGAAATATTGCTGACCTCGTCCTCTGAAGCCTGCAGGATGGTTATTTCTTCAGTATAACATTATTACACTGGTAAGAAAATCTGTGTAACATCTGCATATATCAAGAATTTTTAAAAATCTGACACGATTTTAGAGTCCGCATGACCAGTCACGTGACCTGCTCAAAATTGATTAGCACCGTTAAATACATAAACACACACATATGTATGTATTGTAAGTATACACACACACGTATGGAATAGATCTTTTCTTTAAAAACAAAAAAACTTCTAACCATGAGCTCACCCAGGACGAGGAGCCTGTTGAACTGATGAGATGATAGATAAGATGGATCAATATTGGTCTATTTTGTCTCTCTTCGGTTTGCTTGTTTTATTTACTTTTTTTTTTCTTGCAGCAGACAATATCATTCAGCTTGTGCTCAGTTTCCCTATAAGGGCAAGAAAAAATTTCCATCAGGTAGCCACTTGTTTTTATACTGAAAGACTAATCTGCTCCAAAATGCTCCCAAGTAGAAATGAAAGGACTCAAAATCCCTTTCTAAAGCCCAGCAGCTAGCTTTCTCTGACTAATCTCTAGGTTCAGTGGAACTAGCTACCGAGATTCCATTTCAGGCTAACAATTGGCTTCTTGGTTAAGGCATCACGACTGAAAATGGTTATTCCAACAACAGATGCTGCGGACGAAGGAATACCAACAAACTTCTGAGAACTCTCATCAAAAACAAAAGCAGTTTGCTTTGCCATAAGGACAAGCAGAAGGAATTCAGCCAATTAATCTCACAAACTAGACAAGGGTTTTCAAATTCTGAACTAGCAGTCTGTCACTTGTCACAGCAACTACATGTATAAGCTATGCCATCTTGATATTCAGTGACATCTCATAGTTTTAGACTATATATTCTGCACCACACTTATATTCATCACTTGAAATATTTCCTGTTTGAAAAAAATTTTACACACACACACACACACACACATATATATATATTTACTACCATAAAATGAAGGTAATCTTTCTCCAGAATCATCTGTCATTTTTCCTGGGGATATACATACGGACCTCCTGTTGACATTAGGAAGTTCTCTGCATATGCATCATGGGAAGACTAGCCCTGCAAATGAGCTGGGCTCTAACAACTATATCATATCTAAATGCCAACTCCGTTTTTACAGGGGTAACATAACATCTTATCGATATAGTAAATGTGTTTCTATCAAAAGTATGTAGTGCAGAAAGAGATTCAAGCAATTTTATAGTATTTCTAAAACTCCAGTATTGTCCCCATGACAAACATGTCTGAAATCACGACATGTATTAACTTTTGTTTCACTAGATTATCTTTACTATTTCTTTAAATGGTAGCTAAAATTGTCTCTGGCCAATCATGACTTATTGAAACCTAAAGCTAACAAATTTAAATTAATATATAATAGACACATGTCTCTTTTTGGTTATTTGCTCAAAATAAATTTTTTTCAGCTTAAAAAAATACTTAAGAGTAAGCAATTTGTCTAATCTGTTGTTTCACATATAGAAACAATAAAATTTTTAAGAATATTTCTCTAAATTGCCTTTCTTCTAACCCCTCTTAATTCCACTTAATTATATTCTTCTCAAAGGCACTAAATTCTGTATCTGCTCTCTTCCTGATATTCGCTGCTTTTCAAAATAATTTCTGTAGCATATTTCAAAGGTAGCTTGTACTTTCTTAAAACAGTGTTTTAGTTTGTAAGTTGGTTCTATAAAGTGATGAGGCAGTTTTTCCTGTGATAACCAGCACAATAGGCATAAATGATTTCTCACTCTCTGTGACAAGTCCTATCATGGACCTTCGAATGTTCTACACTAGAACGAAAGTTCATCTATTCTAACCATGGGAAAAACATATACTTAAACAGTGAAGACCCACATACTAAGCTGTCATAGCAAAATGAATTTCAGACAAATTCAAGAGTAATATACAAATACCTGAATCTGATATGAATTACTCCCAAACACAGCTATCAAAAATTACCTATCTTACTGAGGAAAATGAAAGAAACACCTAAATGAAATCCTTAGAAACTGCATGATTTCTTCCATCCACAGTCAACAGAAGGAAGGAAGAGAAGAAAGAAAGAAGGAAAGAAGACAGGAAGGAAGGCAAGAAGGACAGAAAGACAAACCTGACTGAGATAGCAAAGCAAAATTCCATATAATATTGTAAGGAAAGAAAACCCCAAAATTCATATATGCTGCAAAAAAAAATCAATGATCTAAAATAATAAAACACGATCATCTTAATAAATGCCATTTTCCTACCCGTTACCATGATGATCTTAACTGACGATGTCGAAGCTTCACCATGGCAACGGAAACTATCATCATAAAATGGTACAGTAAAAGAGATAGCTAGACCAAGAAGGGGTAGGGTCTCCTGGTAAGAGGTCTGCAGAGAGGCCCAGTGACTGGTTGTGTGGCTCAGTGTCAGGAATAATGGTTGTATGGCGGAAGGGGATGCCCAATGCCATTTTGGAAATGATGATGCTGGCGATGAGCAAGGTATTCAGCATAGCTCAAGGTCATCTTTTCACTACGGTACCTGAAAGAAAGTTAGGGAAGAGACAAAGTTAACATCACGAAATAGGTGACGTGAATGTCAGAGCTAGGAGGGACCCTTAGAGATAATTTTCTAGATCAGGAAACAGAGGCCTAGAGAGAAGAAGTGACTTGCCCACTGTCACACAGCTAATAAGCAGCAAAGCTGAGATCAGAACCCAGGAATCCAGAGTCTGAGTCCGGTGCTCTTTGCACTCTACTACTCCTTGTTTAAATTGTTCTAGAAATTGTATTGCCCCCTCAGCTCCGGTTTGCTAACAGGAAAGAACGGAGGAAAGCCAGCCTATTACTGTCATGTATGCATTGCATTTACTTGACTACTTTTTCTTCCGGGATCTTCCGTTGCTTCCTCTTTAACCATTCCTTTCCTTCTGTCCACACGTCTCAGGTCTTGCCATTAATGGAAAACAGTAGCAACAAAAAACTTGTCTTGATCGTGGTATCTCAATCCTCTTTCCCCCCATCTTCAGGTTTCTTTTCATTGCCACACTTCTCAGGAGAGTAACGTGTATTTTCTACCTTCGATCCCTCATCTCACACCGCTCCTCGGCCCTGTGCCTCTTGGCTTCTACTGCCGCGCTTCCGCAGAAACTGCTCTTTCAGAAGCCACTGCTCCCCATCTCTCTGACTACTCATCCTACCCTCGCCTTGTAGGAGTTTCCTACATTTCTACCTTCAGTTCTTCTGCCCCTACGCTCTGTCCCGGCTCAGTGAACTCTTGCCTCACAGCTTCAACTATGTCCTCTTTACAGATGATCCCAAATCACCATCTCTAGCCATGAGCTCTACACACGTACATTTTCAGTGACCTATTGGACATTTCTATACAGATAGCCTAGGAAGCACTTCAAATCCAGAATCAATACATTAATGTGACTCTCCCCAACGTGGTCCCTCTCTTGGTGAAAGGGACTGCCTTGGTCCCTTTTACTGAGATGAAAGCCTTGACTGGCTCCTCTTCCCTACTTCCGAATGATGACTAAGTCCTTTCATTTATCCCACAGTATGTTTTTTCCTTCCTTTCTTCCCATCCCACTGCCACAGCTCATGTTAAGGCTCCCATTTCACCTTCTTTGGATTGCTGCCACAGATTCTTAGATAATAACAGTGTCTCCTAATTATTTTTCCTGTTTCCAATTGTAATCTTACACTTCCCCAAATCCATCTGTTCAGAACCCTTCAATGGCTACCAATTGCCTATGGCATCAGGTTTAAACTTCTTACTCTCTACCTTTTGGGCCATATTTTCTCCAGTGACCACCTTCTCTATGTACACTGAGAGACCAACCAAATCAGACTATTGAAGATTCCTTAGAACTTGCCCCATACTTCGCCACCTACATGCCTTGACTCACCAAGTTCTGTTTAAGTTAATCCCTTTCCTCCCCCACTCTCCACCTGTCAAATATTCTACTCATTCTTCAAGCCCAGCCTCACATCTACCTCCTCTTTGAAATTTTCTGTTATCCTCAACCCCCTCCTGGAATTCCTCTTTCCCTGCTCTATGATCTCATATCATCTATCACATTCTGCTGTATATTAATAATTATTTTTGTACATGCCCTTCTATTCTCCTAGAATATGAACTCAGAGAGGGCAGCAATGCAGGCATTTTCAAATTTGTAACTCCTCAGAGCTGAGAATAGTCCATTTTTAGACTATAGGCATTCAATGTGGTTTTGTGGAATTAAAAGAAGCGGAAACAGCAACCCATTTTCCCAAAATGTTTGATATTTTCCTTTTTAAATAAGTACCCCTAGGAGCCCATGCAGAAATTCATTTAGCATTTGTGAGTCTAGCTCAATTGTGTTTTTCTGCAAGCTTTCTATCACTGCCAAAATTCTAAGGTGAAATTCAAATTTGAGGACTGCTTATCAGGATCCTGGGGTTCTGCTAAGCAATGTCAAAAGCTGGCCAATTTCTAATTCAGGCAACTTTCTTCAATAATGTAGTCTAAAGGCTCAGAGGGCTTGCTTTAACAAAGCCAGAGTAAGCCCACAGAGCTACGATGTGAAGGATGGGCTCATACATCATATGGGCTTTACTGCCAAGCAGAGTTCATTGTATTCACCCTCAGTACAGCCCTGCCATTCATTTCCACTCTGTTTCAGAAAAGAGAAGCAAGTATAGTTAGAGAGACCAAAGAAATCAAAAGGTTATAGGTATACGCATCAAAATGTACTGTGAACAGCCTTGCACTAGGAAATGCCTTCTGTACCTGGTCAGTTTTATGGTTTTCCTGAATTCATTAGTAATCGGAGCTTTGTATCCTCCTTTCCTCAGTAAGGAGTCTATGGTCTGAATATGGTCCCATCCTGTGGAGAGCAGACCAGATAAAATACCAGTCAAGCACATGTAACAAGCACCTTTGGTTAAATACAAAGTGACTGTAGAGGTCAGCGATCATTGTCACTGACCCCTTTGGTCCTAAAAACAGTCACACAGAAGAGCTAAGATTTCATCCTGTACAGAAGCAGGGACACCACAGCACACCTTAAATTCTAGCTATCCCTGCTGGCTAGCAACATTGGCTACTTTATCTCAACCGCATTCGAAGGCAAGGAGCCTAAGAGGCTGGCTGGCAGTAACTGCTTGGTCGTGTCTCAGTAACAAGCCACAAACATTGTACTCTCCTCTAACGGTGACATTTTTAAAAGGGAAGGAAAAGCCTCACTGAGCCAACTCAGTAGTACTTAGGACTCCCACACTAACTCACGGTAATCACCATTTCTAACCGTATCTTCTGCAGGCTATCAAGTGCATCTGTGTGCAGCGTTCAAAGGCATTTTTATGGGTTCTGACACAGGATGCACACTCATACCCGAGGCCCTCGACCTCTTATGTATGTTTTACAGAGTCAGTAGAACTACAGAATTAAGAAATTTTCGAAAGCAACCCAAATAAATCTGCAGATAGCTGCTTTAAAGACTAACGCTCTCATTTGGGGGTTTAATGATATTCAATTTTGTAGTTATATATCATATTTATATGAAACAGATATGGGAAAACCAAATTACCAATGCTTTCTGATGAGAAGAAAAGCTCCATGAGATAAAGAAGGGGTATTCATTTCAACTAACATGAAACTATAATTTAGCAGTGGCTAGAAAGGACAAGATACCACAGAGTGAAACGTTATTTTGTGTTACACTGGTAGTTCATAAAGGTTTGTGCTATATCTGTAAAATCGAAAAACGTTTGTTGACTAGGAACATATAAAACACGAATAGCTCATGTATTCTCAATGCTCCTTTTCTTCATGGGACACTTACAATCTTAATAGTAGCAGAAGGAGTAATGGCAACCACCTAAAAAGGAAACATTTGATACTGACAATGAACAGTGTGGCTGATCGTCCAACTAAAGGCTTGTTTATGCCACAAGGCTACAGCCCAGTGGAATATGGGAAAATGGCACTTAAAATTCATAGCAAACCATTGCCTAAAATAAAGCCCAACTTTTACAAATCTACGCTTTTTTTGAAAGCATACTTTTATATGTTTTTGCTGCCAAACTTCAGTGCAGAGAGTCAACTTCTGTGTAATTCACCGATTTCATACAGACATTGCAGTGGCAGCGATGGAAGAGTCATTTCTTATAATCTGACAGTAATCAATTACCAGATATAACTGCAAGGTCAGATAGCGCATTTCAATATGTATTATTTGTTTAAATTCTTCACTAGATCATATGAAATAAAGTACAACAGTGACCTTGCTCCTTTGCAACCTCCGGTAGGTAGGTGGCGGTGCGTTTTGATCCTTTTTCATTGATGAATTCTATTCTAATGCCATGTACACCCACCTGAAAGAAATTGGCAGATTTATTAGTACAGTCTTCTTCATAGAAACAAAAAGAAAAAGTTATAATTTAACTTTCAGAGAATGCAGTTCTTCCTTTCCCCTTGCTTTTGGAAGGGCATATCTGTTTTCTCTTTCCGAAACACTGACTTTGAGGATTGAAGGCCATTATGATGGCCATGGAGACTTGAAAACACTGATTTTTGCATGTGCCCAGCATGCACCGGGTTATGCCATTCTGTTTGGAACCAGGATCACCATTCTGGGGCTGTGTGTAGAATAAGACCATCGATGATGGCAAGAGTCCTGCCCCCGCCCCCAAATTGTGGCTCATGACAATGAGGAACTAGACCAAGGGAACCGACTTCAGAGAGATAGCAAGCAACCATCCTGCTTTCAGGGATAATCACCATTTCAGATTGAGTTCCAAAACTTCTGGGACTGCTGACTCTCTTCCCAAACTGTCTAGTCTCTTTGAAACCTTGAATTATATGTAGATAAACAAACACAGATAAGCCTGAAAAAAATCTAACAATCAGATCCTGCATCGTCACCCATTACGGTATTTCTAAAAAAATGTATTATGGCTTAAAGTGCGCAGGTGGCAAACCCTCACTGTATATCTACAACACTGCTGCCAAATCCGAGAGCAATAAAGATTTCAAATGACTTTGGGGCAGGGCATTTTTACACAGTTTCTTATATACTAACCCAGAGACCACTATAACTTTATTATGTGAAAGACAAACTTTTGATGGTACCCTAAAAAAGGTGGTCTCCTAAGTAAGTGTGGGCAATTTCTTGCTAATGTTTTAAGAAAGTAATCTACTTTTTCTTTGATTAGCATTCAATCAAAAGGAATCTGTCCTTTCCCGTCAGGTCTCACATAGAATAGTGTATAGTGCTAAAGATCACAAAAAGTTCTTGTCTTCTTTATATACATTGATAACAAAAATGACATTTCAAAAGTATAACAACTCCATTCTGCTCTCCCAAATCTATGGTTGCCTTAGATCAAGGGTTCCCAGGTGGAGTTTAAGGTTGTCCAAGGTCCAGGAGGGAAGATGTTAAGACCAGGTAAACATTTTTACCAGAGAAAGGGGCTTCTTTTCAGAGCAGGTGGCTATATCCATTCATCTGTATGGAGGTAATAAAGGTCTAGAAGAGGAAAAGGGGTCCATGAAAACTTCTTTTGTTTCTTCTGTGCTTAGCCTGAAATTTCCCAGTTTTTCAGGGAATAAGAAGTCCTCTGGAAAATCCATTTTATTTTGTCCCCAGGTCTTCACACATCCATCCATTAGAGTCTGTCAGATTTTCTGAGCAGTTGATGTTTTTTTTTATTAAAGCCTATCTCTGTGGCTATTTCTTCTACCTAATATCAGTATTCTTATGAATATCCTTCTGCTGAAAATGCAATAAGGGCAGCTGTTTAAAAACTAACACAGTAAGGCCTCTCATACCCTGTGGGAAATGACTATGGACAGCTGAGAAGAAATATGAATGCTTAGCTATCAGGCATTTCCAGGATAAAGGACGTCTACTAATCTCCCTAGTGCCTGACACGTTATGGAGACAATGACAAATTTGCAACAGTTTCTGTATACTGACTTTCTGATCAGTGACTTTGAAATTTTTTCCTTCAACAATATTAGATCCTTCATAATTTGTTTTTAAAAACATATGGCATAAATAATTTATGCTCCCATCATTCACTGAGGTGAATTCTGCAACTTCAACTCAATGTATCAAAAATCTGTCATGTTAAAATTGAAAAGAGTTTTGGTGTTTATTAAGGTGTCTCATCAAAACTGTGAGAGGAAGACTGTTTCCCTGTCTGTGAGATGAGAATGTTAGACTCAATCAGTGCTGTTTAGTTGGTATGGGGTCGGGGTGAGGGCTGCGAAGGTTATCAGAATTTCAGGTTTCCTGCTTCAGCAAGTATAGTTTGTAAAAAGAATAACTCCCCAGGTGATCTTTATTCCGGGTTAACTAGATAACCTCTAATAATCAGTCTAGCTCTGACAAACTGTGGCTAAGTATTGGGGGAAAAAAAGTGATTTAGGCAAATTGGAGGTGATTTAGACATAAATCCTTTCTTCATAGGAGTACATTCTGTGCTATTCAACAAAAATGACAGAGATTTTGAAGCCTAGTAATTTAAAAACGAAAAGAGGTAAGACCAATTGCATGGTATGCAAATAATATCTTAATAAAGATATATGCATATGAAGAGGTTAAGACCAAACTGGAAGGACATGTTGACCAAAATAAAAATTACTCATGGATAAAACTGATTTACTGTTGTATTTTGAGAAGGCCCCACCATCAAATTTGACATGAAAAAAATTACCCAAATTCCCCCATTTTGAATTAGTACCACATTTATAATTTTTAATTCTTTTCTGTGTTCCTACGATTCTGAACAATCGAAAGCCCCTGTAAATTGCACTGCAGGTATGGTGATATTCAAGTGATTCCTTTGTGAGAAATAACTTATTTCGTAGGTCAAAAATATACTCCACAGAGATATAAAGCCAAAGCCAGAGTGACTCATTTTTTTTTCAACTAGTGGAATCAGGAGAATGGTAATAATGTTCTGAACAGAATCAAAGTATAATAGCCTTTTGTCACCTGTTGAGCAACAGCATCTTGCTCCCAGAACCACAGACGCCACCAAGTAGTCATACTGCGCAATCAAAACAGGAGAGTGGAAAATGGCCTGCTGTGGAGACTGACCCAATCTGGCCAACCTGTGGAAATCACTGGCTTTGCAAATTAAGTCATCTCCACTGAAATGAGCACCAAAACTAATTCTGCACTGTTGGAGGGAGGCATCTGTCACAGCTGCAACTCCAAAATGGAACCCTCGTGTATAATAATTGAATCCTCCCTTCAACAGACTGGAGAATCCTTCGGGCCAGCAGCATCCCAAGAGACAAAGGCTCTAGCTGCAATGATCAGCTAGTAAGAGATCAGCTAACCAGGGGTCTGGGATTCCTTGAAGCAAACTTGCTAGAAAACTCTATCGCAGTAACTTTCCATTTCTCAGGATGGATAAGGAGTTAGCATATGGGAAAACTATGTCACCAAACACCCCTAACCACCACTGCCCAAAGTACAGCCAGGTGAGCAAAAGCTGGAGACGTGCAAATCTAGCCTTATCGGAGTCTTCAGGTCATTTTCAAAATTATTAGAAGGTCTGGGGAGAAAAATGCTTTCAAGGTCCATCAGCTGTGATAATGTCCTTTTAATCAAGACTGTACTTTTGCTAAGCAAAGCTATAAATCAACTCAAATGGTAGCAAATTAAATGTAGGACTTATAGATAAGAGGATATGGAATTAAACAGAGCTGTATCTGTGTGTGCTGTGAGCGAACATTAAGAGCAGTTCAACAGATTCCTATTTCATGTTAAAAAGAAAGCCATATTTATTCTGAACCTTTCCAAAGCAAGTGATTTTTATTAATGCTATTATACAATCTTTTGTTTTTAACATCACCCAGAATGATTAAATATCAAGATTAATGTTAGGACCCTAAAATATATCTTGATTATTCTGGAGTTGATTATTCAGTGTGGGGATTATGCATCCCCAACTCCCCCTGGCCTCGGCCTCATCCTCTTTCCTCTCTTGTCCATCTCTCTATTTGTTCACTGCTCTATCAGAGAGCATGTGGGCACAGGGAAGAGATACACGCAAATTAATCAATTTTGCTACATAGTAAAAAGGTTTGGTAGGAGAAGAGATTATAAATAATGGCTAAAATGAAGCTTCTAGACTGTCTGCAGATTTCATTTATCCTTGTTATCTGGTCCCTTGTTAGAAATGTGGCTTCATTTAAAACTATTACCCCCTAATGCAGTGACTCTCAACGCAGGAACATTAAAAATAAGTGCCCTCTCCCTCCTCATTATAATACATAGTCCATATTATGCTCTGCTCAATTGCACAAAGTTTAAAACACCCTAGTCTGTCTATAAGGCAAGTGTTAGTCCTATAATTCACTAGCAGCACTACAAAAGGGTCTCGCTTTTACTTGTGAGCCTAATCAGCAAGCCAACAATCTGGATATGCTGAAACATGAAAATGTCATCTGGCTAAAAGCATCAGTGAGTATAAAATGTGCTCTGGTTAAGTGGAGTAGGATCCATGCAAGCCTTGGACCATTTGGGTCCCCAATTACCTACACAGTCCTGACCCTCAAAGCTAAATCTGCCCCTGATCACATCCTGGCCAATAAAACCAATTTACTTCCTCAGGTTCATCCTGTCTTAGCAATGTCACAGTTAGTCCCACTCATCCCCATTTTCAGAACCAAATGTTGGGTTTCCCTGTAACGGTATGGCCATAGCTCACTCCACTGATTTTCAGTGGGTTCACCTTGAATAAAATAAAAAATATCAGGAGGTCAAAGAATCGAAGGTTTGTCTGACATGGCTTTGTTGCTGATATCATTTGGCAAAACAGGCTTTGCAATTAACAAAGCAGCCAGTCGCTGGTCATTCATGTAAGACTGACCTGCCAGGCTCAGTATGCCAGTTCCATTGAATTGAATGGAAGGACTCTGTTTCTAAGGAGAGGACACCCCCTAACTTCTAGAGGCTGGCATCATAGGAGACACACATGCTCTCTCACAAAACAGCCTGTGGTACCATGGACAGAAACAAACACTGCATTGGACAACCCATGGGTCTGACCCAGAGTCTGGTGTTTCTAATATTTGTAGGAGGACAAAGCCACAAGTGATATTTTTGCCTGAAAGCACAAAACCCATAACGCAGCACCTTCAACTCATTCACTCATAGCCCCACGGTACCTTCTGCCCCATCCCCAGCTCAGCCTTCTGCAGACTGACTCTTCCTCTTCCCAATGAAAGCAAATTCCACATAAAAGAAGAAAATACTCCAAACTTGGGTCTCCACCAAGAAGAGTTCTTATTTGAGCAAGAAAAATTAGCATTTTCATCATAAAGGCTGATGACAATTTGCACAGATCCTAATGAAACACTTCCCCCAATCCTGATAATGTCGACTACACAAAAATAATGTCGACTATGTATTAATTGTCCAGATCTGCCCATCAAATCCTCAAAGTTGTGATTCCTCATCACTTTAATCCACCCATCAACTTCAGAAGTAAGTCTGAAGTTTTGAAAGTGCCCATCTGATTAACAATTAACACTTAACAATTAACAATGGTTAACAATTAACACTTCAGAATCTGGCCAAATAATAAATTTTAAAAACAGTGTTGCTGCAATTCAGGGTTTTTTTCTCAGTAATTTTTACTTTTGTAAACCTTAAAAATTATAAACATGGATTTTTTTGTTTATAAAAATAGTACATGCATATTACAAAAAAAATCCCTTTTGAAAAGTATAAAGGAGAAAATAAAGATGACGTGTAATCCTAGTACCATCTAGAGACAACTCTTGCCTTCGTGACTTAAAAAATAATCTTCTCTTGAACCAAATGAGATGTCGCCAAGGACTATACTGTTAGGCTGTTTTTATCCATTATCTGACCAGTTCCTGTAGCTGTACTTGCTTTCAAATCTCCTTCAAGTGAGAAGCTCTTAAAAGCACAAGAAATACTACAAAAATAAATCAAAAAGGGTAATTGACTGCAAAACCATCACTTGGGCACAAGTAACCTTTTAATATATTCTACTATAAAAACTCCACTTCACCATCTACCTCAGCTGAGGTTTTTTTTCCCCCTGTTGTTATTTTGTGAAAACAACTGCAAAGGTCTCCTTGACCAAAATACATATAAGCTGCTCTTCTCTAAAATCCCTGCAAATCAGACACCTTTAGCTTAGAAATTAGTTTGGTCTCCATGGACCAATTCTTGGCTTTTGCAGAGCTTACCAAAAGACCAATTAGTGCCAATTTTGATTCATGTACGAGATGTAGGAGACTTAGACATCTTGTCTATCAGGGACATAAGGCCACCAATTTATTTCACAAAGGCCACTGAACAACAATCTGAAAACTTGTATTTTAACTAATAGACGTGCAGCTCTAAAATACCTGGACTAGCTAATAATCACCCCCATGAACTCTGAAAGAATTAGTTAAGATTTTAAAATAAAGCATGGCTAATGAAGAGGTACCCTGAAAAGCTATGAAGCCAAACGTGTTTATATATCATTTGCAGTGAAAGAAACTGTTCTTACTCTAAGGTTTTGCAGGGAACAAGAGACAGCTCAGAATGCAATTAAGGAAAAAAAAACCCTATTCTCTGTAATGATTAATTATAATGAGCATTCCTTAAAAATTGAACATCCTGAAGCTTTCCAAGGAAAGTTCAGGCAACACAGGTGACCTTTAAATAAAAAGCCTGCTTTTTGTCAAAAGTTAGAAAAGTGCATTCCTACCATTTTTTAAAAGGGAATGAGGAAGGGGGTGACTTTACAGACAAGGAAACTAAAGTAATAAAATTTTCTTAAAACCTAGAGATGTGATTTAGTTTGCTTTTCAAAGGCTGGGGGAAAAACACCTCTTGCAAATGTACCCAATATAAAAATAATGTTTGCCTGATAAGAAACTGAGAAAAATCTTATACACATTACAACTGTACATTGAGTATCTGACTCAATACGGTGTTACTCAGTCTACAAAAGAGATTTGTTCCTAAAAAGTTCCATATGGGTTGAACTTATGTAAATGAATTAATCTTCAAGTCATGAGGAGGATAGTAAAGAAACCCTATAGTGTGTCCTTCTGCAAAGGAAAATATCTATTTGTAAAGTGAATAATCACTCCCTAATATGTTTGCTTAATTTAGATTTATACATATAATGTTGACTTAGAGGATGATGCAGTAATATAATAGAAGCATATATGGTTTAGAATAGAGTATTTTTCTTCCTAAAGAAAATCCTTCTGTGAAAAAGAAATCTAGAATGTAAAATTTTTAAAACTGAACTATCTTTCACTTTGTTGCCTACATTTAAGTTGGCAATGGCCATTTTAAAAGTTAGGGACCTCTTATGACTTCTAAACGGCTAGCAGTGATTGATTCCCTGGAAGTAAAACGAAACAAGCCATTTTTAAATCGGGAGTCACAGTGTCACACTGTGTCAGCATCCAGAGAAACCCTAGGAATTATCTAGTCCAACTTTTCCAGCTTCCTGGTGAGGAAACGGAGATCCAGAAAGGTCACCAAGCTGGGTAGTGGCCGTTAGGAAGAGAACCCGAGTCCCCTCATTCCCACAATTCAGTACTCTTTTTATCAAATGCCAGGGATACACACACAGAGTCAAACTGTACAGGAAAGAGTAGACTGGAATGCAACTACTAGGGAAAGGGGTGGAAGAGTTTATGGATTTGGGGGAAGAAGCAGGAAAACGTTCCCACCACCAAACAACACACTGGGAGGGAAGCAGGAAGCGGCTGGAGGAGGCCTGAGAATGGACTACAGCAGCCCATTTCACTAAGAGTATCAATAGCCAATGGAAATTTTTATGCATTAAATCACCTTCTAGAAGTCACTTTACTTTGTTCGGCTTGCTTCCTCACTAGGCTTCTGATACATTGAATTGTTGATTCACAGCAAATTCTTTCTAGATGGCCAGGAAGCGTGAAGCATTCCTTTCCCAATGTTCCACAGCACTTGAAAAAACATTTAAAGTAGAGCATCAGGACAAAGACTAAATTATCATAATGATAGTGACATCTTATACAACAACCTCAAGGTCCCTGAGAAAATACTGTGAAAAACATTTTCTTGGATATATGAAGCCTATGTATTTTTTTTAAAAGGCAGAAATCTTCAGTTAGAATAGAAGCAAAACATAGTGTATATCACAGCTGGGAAAAAATAACCAAGGATTGGGGGTTGACAGAACATGTACCACTAGAAGTCATTTCACTTGGTGACTTTGTGCATCATGCTAATCATCTGTGTATGAATGGGAACACTGTTTTCAGTGGGACATTAAAAGGAGCTAGAAAAAGGTAAACCTTTAAGTGGGGAGAGAGGTGAAAAGAAGAACATGAACTTCTAAAATATGTGCAAGATAATGATGGCAGCTGACTTATTCATCTCATCTGTTTACTCATGAAGGTTGCTACAAAAGCGCCCTATTATTAACTGCAACTGACCACGTCAGAAATCAGCTGTGATCATTCAAGAGGTGTGCTTTCAAAGTGAAGTGCAGCTCTCTGAGTACCAGCAGTCCAGTAAGCTTGCATGCTTTAGGGACAGAGTGAGACTGGGGGCTTGAGGTCTAGCTTTATAGTCTGGGGACAGATTTTTGGCATCACGTAAGGATGATGCTGGCCAGCCCCACCCAGAATGGGTTTATTCCATGTAAGTGTTGGGTGCTAAAAAGGAACCGTCTGCCTTAGGACCACAAGTGACAGCTGTATACACAGGTGAGATCTCAGTGATTTGGGGAGCTAGATATAGCAAAAAGTACCTTATGGTTTGTGAAAATGTCAGTAATCTATTGAAATATGATCTGAAGGTCGACTTCAGAATACAAAAAATATTTCTTCCTCATACCTTCAAAATGATCTTGTCTCTAAAGCAGAGATAAAAGATGCCTGACTACAATTTATAAAATATTTTGACGTCTGTCAGCAAATTGCTACATCGGTTCCCCACAGGATCACTGGTAGCATACTTGCTATACAAGTTCTTCTACAAACAAAAAGCTTATTCATTTATATCTTCCTGAAAATGAGCAGCTAGTAGATGATACACCTAGAATCATCCCACGAGTCAAACTCCAGGGATTGTGATGTCATTGGTTTTATCTTCTTTCAGATCTTTAAAAGGAAACATAGCTCCCAAATAGTGTAACTATACAAGTTCTAGGCTCTGTATCATTTTAGAGGACTCCAACATGCTGCATGAGCTTTTCTTTCTTTCTAAAGCGCCATGTCTGTCAGCCATGCTGCCATTCAGAATTAAGAGAGTGTTGTCGATTGAAGAACACAGAACAATGGTGATAAGTTTCTGTGTTCAAACACAAGGCAGATCACTTCAGATTTCTCCCTAGGGGAGCAATTTTCCTCATTTAACAATCATTTTAGTCTTGCAGGTAGATATTTCTACTTATCAGCAATGAATTCTTTCCCCCAGTTCAATCACTCCTCATTCTTCTCATGCCTACCAGGGCAATAAGTAGATCATGATGCGGGCAATGATAAGGGAGGGACCACTGTTCCAATTTGTCTTTACAGCCTTTTGTGGCTGGCTTTTTTGTTTTTAATGACTACCCAGGCTCCTTGAGAGGCTACCTACAGACACTCATTTTAAATGTATAATTACTTCTTTGAGGAAATATAACAGATGGAAGCACTACTGATCATTCTGTCAATTCAACAGTGACTTGAAATTAATTACATCCACTTGTGAAATCATTTATCAAACATTCTTCACATTATCAAATAGAAGCATTCTAGCCTCTAAAACAAAGTCTGATGTAGATCCTATTTTCCTACTAACTGCCATCATAAAATTAAAGACATGTTACCAGAAGACAGCTCCCAAACAAGCTGAGTTAAAAACCTTGGATGGAGAGTAACTGCCAGCCCTGTGGCAGTTCACTTGTCATTTGAAAATTAGGTGTCTATTACCACTGGTCACGTCCCTCATCCTCATGACCACAGGGATGTCTTTCTTGTTGCTGAAGTTACCTAACTCTACCCTTGGGGACTTCTAGACTTTGCCCTCTCCCTGCATTGATCTGGGCATTTTTGTCCCTTTAATTAGGAATTCTACTGCAGTAACACGCTGCACCAGTGGGGGTCAACTCTCAAACTGTACTTCCACCAGAAAAGCCCTATGTTAGAGGCTTCTGCTCATATAAAACATACTCATTACCAATCCCTGACTTAAAACTTGTCTATTGAAATTCTATAATCATCTCCTGTTTCCCCCTCTGGCATAAACATATATAGCACCTTGCATTTCCGGTTAAAATGAGATACTTATGGTGAAAAGGATATTTCATTCTTGGAAGAAAAGGTGTATCTATTTGACAGTGTGAAATTTCTCAAAATGAAACGTATACCTTCATAATATAGACTGACTCCTCATAGAGGAAATCCACAATATAAATAATTAACTTATATACAAAGGTAAACCATAAATGAAGACTTCCCCATAGTCCTCTTTTTAATAGTGACTGTAAATTTAATATGATCTCAGTTACATAAACAAACATGCAGTTTTATTGATACAAAGACACAGAAAAAGAAGAGAAATAATTCCAAACTATTAACAGTGGTTATCTCAGAATGGTGTGACCGCAAATGGCTTGCATTTCTTTATATTTTTTGAATTTTTAAAGTTTTCTTCTTCTTAGAATTACTATATTATTATGGACAGTAGGTTTACATACATACATATATATGCATATGTTCCTTTTTATTGTGGTAAAATACACATAACATAAAATTTACCATTTTAACCACTTTAAAGTGTACAATTCAGTGGCATTAAGTACATTCACAATGTTATACAACCATCACTACTATCCAGTTCCAGAACGTTGTCATCACCCCCAATGGAAACCCTGTACCCATTAAGCAGTCACTTCCCATTCACCCTGGCAACCACTAATCTGCTGTCTATCTTTATGGATTTGCCTACTCTGGATATTTCATATAAATAGAATCATACAGTATGTGGCCTTTGTGTCTGGCTCTTTTCACTTAGCATAATGTTTTCAAGGCTTATTCCTGTTGTAGCATGTATCAGTACTTCATTTCTTTTTATGGCTGAATAATACTCAATTGTATGGCTATAATGCATTTTGTTTATCCAGTCATCTGTTGATAGACATTTGGGTTGTTTCCACCTTTTGGCTATTGTGAATAGTGCTGTTATGAACATTCATGTATAAGTTTTTGTTTCAACATCTGTTTTCATTTCTTTGGGGTATATACCTAGGAGAGGAATGCTATTGACATATGCTTTTTTAAAAATGTCTTTAATTCTACTTTGGCATTCTGTGTTTAAAGTAGCAATGCTTTTTCAGAATTATTAAGGATAACCCTAATAATATCATTCTTACAATAATACCATTCCATTTTCAATCACTGATTATGGCACATTTTTTTTAAAAGGCCAAATCACGTTCTTTTCAAAAATGTAATTTTCATCCTTATTCTTTGGGAACAAATTTCTTTTATGCTAAACGCTTTAAACTATGATGAACTAACTGAAAAGGACAGTCTTTTCCTCTTAGCATAGCCATTCTAGCAGTACCTAAATCACTTTCAAATGCTTATATATTAAAAGTACAAAAATATATGTATTTTGTTGTTGTTGTTTCTTTAAAAGAAAAGTATCACTAAATAGACATCAATATTTAAACCTTAAGGGATGTATTAAATATACAATACCAAGTAGAAGCATACAGAATCTTCCAGAAATTCAAATGGTGATCAGAGAGGATAAGTACACCCTCAAAGAGTACACAGTACCAATTCTTAGATGTTCTACCTCCCACCCTCCCAACAGAAAGATGATACGTCTCATGAACATAAAAGCCCAATAATATCAAGGTTCATTTTAGCTGTAGACAGTACTTGATGGGGGCTAAAGAAGATGATGGTGTGCTTACCCGCACCTACTTAACAACTTTCCCCAGAACACATGCACACACGTTTATGCAATAAACATTCATGTACATGCCACACGTGCACACTTATGCACACATGAATGCACACCCTCCCCCCAGAACCATACTTCCAACTCAGTGGCTGCAAGTAAGGGAAGAAGTGTTTTTGTAGCTCAATCATCCCTTAGGTCTCAGGCTTTTTCTGTTATTATCACTCCCATCCCCACCAATACACACACAGCACCCTGCAATTCAGAAAGCAGAAATAAAATTCTAGCTGGAGAAGAGGAAGTAGTCCCCTTAAAACAGTCAAAGAACCACCCAAACTGTAATATTTGTTAATAAGTAAGGGATATGATTTGGGATCATTTAAAAATAAAGTACTGGGAATATTTCTATAATAGCGGTGGACTTCTCTTTAAGAAAAATTCAAATAGGAACAATAAAACTTATAGAAAACAATCAGTTAGGAAATTTTAATCCCATAAAAGATTTCACACACTCCAACTTTCCCAGGATCAACACTATCAACAAATTTTATTTTTTCCTTTAGAAAAAAAATCTTAAGATGCTTTCGTATTCTAATAATGCTCCCAAAAAACCCTACCACAAAATGCAGAAAGGAACTCTTTCATCCTACTCTCTGCAGAATTTTTTAAATAGCTCTGACATAAAAACAATGTTTATATCACAGAGATTTTTTTCAATGAAGATTACGAACTTTATAAATGTCTTTTTCTCTGTGTGGAAAAACTGAATCGCAGTGGAGTAAGTTGTCCAAAGTCTCACAAGGAATGAGGGGAAAGCCAAAAATAAAATTAACTGTCAAGAAAGTGGTCTGTCCACAAAGCAAAAAATCTCAGTTATCATGGGGGACAGTCATTCTAAAAGGGCAGTAGAATTAAACATGTTATATCATGATGATAGTCATGTCATTTATGAGTATGTGTACACACAAGAATGCCCTGTATATCACTGAATTCCCATTGTTTAATTCTTACAGCACTTACTTCTTCGTGATTGTGTATACTCCTTTTCTCTGCTATTAGACTCTAAGATGTTTATGGCAGGGACCAAATTTTAACACTTTTGTACATGTAGCACATGCCTTGAATACAGTAAGCAGTCAGGTAACATGGGTATGTTTGCGTGTAAAATTTCATAGACATACACTCAACTAACTCCCCCCAACCACCAAAACAAATCATGGTGAGAAACTTTGAACTTTCTTAACAACTCAACCCCACATACTAACGAAGAACAAAACTATGATCAATATAGGCTACTCTGATAATCCCAACGCACAGAGACACCCTAGATATATACCTTTATGTGTTAGTGTGTGTAAATACACAGATTAAGGTAGCCAAGAATGAATTCGCATGGTTTACCTGTAGTTAACCAACATCCTGTTATTATCCATGAGCTGAATTCCCCAACTGGTGTATTATCCTAACCCTTTTACTCCTTGTTTCTGTGATGTATCCTCTGACTACCTTAACTGCTTCGTGGCAGTCACACCAGAGTGCATTGGAATGGAAATAAGAGGAGAAATAAATTCCAATCAGTCCTGCCTACTACTTGTTAACAGCTTTTATGAGGTGTTGTAGTGAAGTAATAGGATAAAAATGAAGAGCAAATTCAGTTTGGGGGATTAAAACAACACAGGGTACTTTGCCTTTAAAAAAAAAAGAAAGAAAAACTCCTTTGCTTACAATCTCATTGATCAGCTATGAGGTTTATCCAAGTTACGCTCCACCTCCATTACAATAGGAAATGGGCTGAAAGAGTTATTTTCTGGGCCTAATTTTTAAACAATTACTCAGGAGTTACTTTCATTTTTCTTTAAAAATTCTCTATAGCCTTACCTCCCAGTCCAAATAATCACAGACGTCTTCGAAGTTAGTGAGCAGAGACACTGAGCAGAACAGCCGCGGCAGCTCATCCCTTGTCATTGGGGGAAAACGGCTATCTTTAAGGGCGCTGTTGAAAACAAAGCAAATATTAAAGCAATCACTAGATATGGGAGTTCTTAGTTTCAAAGGCAGGCAATCATTTGAAAAAGGTATGAGATGAAAAAAAAAATCTCATGGGCCTCCCTGGTGGCGCAGTGGTTGAGAGTCCGCCTGCCGATGCAGGGGACACGGGTTCTTGCCCCAGTCCAGGAGGATCCCACATGCTGCAGAGCGGCTGGGCCCATGAGCCATGGCCGCTGGGCCTGCGCATCCGGAGCCTGTGCTCCGCAACGGGAGAGGCCACAACAGTGGGAGGCCCACGTACCGCAAAAAAAAAAAAAAAAATCTCAGGTGAGAAAGGTGCCCAAATCTTCAAATGTATTCACAGGCTCCAAAGATTTTAGAAGTCGTTATTTTTGTTCATTTAGTAGATTGTGTTTACTGGCCAATCCTGTGACCAATTCAGTTGTAAAGAGTGAATGATCAATTATATTTCCTGTACAGTTATTTCCTTGTATGTTTCCCTGTTACTTGTAGAACCTGACAATGTTTTATTTTACTTTTGAGGAGAATAAAAACCAGAGTAGTGGAAACTTGTGGGAAGACTTCTGGATCTACCACTGTTGCAAAAAATATATACATATTTCATGTTGTTAAAAAAAAAAGGTTCGGGGGCTTCCCTGGTGGTGCAGTGGTTGAGAGTCCCCCTGCTGATGCGGGGGACACGGGTTCGTGCCGCGGTCCGGGAAGATGCCACATGCCGCGGAGCGGCTGGGCCCGTGAGCCATGGCCGCTGAGCCTGCGCATCCGGAGCCTGTGCTCCACAACGGGAGAGGCCACAACAGTGAGAGGCCCGCATACCGCAAAAAAAAAACAAAAAAAGGTTCATACTAGGTTGACCAGTTACCATAGAATAGCATCTAAAGAGTTCAAAAAAAGAAAAAAAATTTATTTTCTTCAAGCAAAAGAAATCAAAGAAAATGAAAATAATCATGCAAAGTACACACTAAAACTACAAGGATTTCAGGCCCCCCTATAAAGGATAATTCAAGATATGACTCAAAAATTGTGGAACTTCAGGAAATAGGGCTAATCTTAGGAAATAAAATTATGATTAGGAGACCATTAATCACATCAATGGATTTCTGAGTACATCAAGTCTGACTGGACCCTGTAATCAAGGGTAGTGTACCACAGTGCCTAACTCTAGAAAAACCCAACTGTAAAGGACAAAAACATTGGAAGATTGTAATTCTTCCTGCAACAGTAGAACAGACAGAAAATACAAAGACACACACACCACACACACAGGCACTGTGTGTTCCTTGTACTTTTAAAAGAAACCACTTCCTGGTCAAGAAAACAAACACACCTCTGATTACACACTATATTAATGGCACTGCTGGCATTTGCGCCATCGCTCTTCAAATGTCCTATAAAGCAGAGCCAGGCTTAGAAAATGTTTTCACAGATTAATGCTTAGAGGTTAAAAACTTAGAGCCTACAAACTGCTTGGGTCATAACAAAGTTCCATGACCTTCAGAAATAATTCCTTTTTCAGTGAGTTCCTCATTGTTGGATTTTCTTTTTTCCATCCCTTCCTTTGCATTCAGAAACTCACTCACTCTACTGTACAAATATACCCCTATGTTTGTAAGTATTTTCAATACATTTTGGTGTTCATTCTATCCTGCTATACAGAGGAAAATGCTTACAGAAAGATAGAGATGTTATATATAAAGCATACATGTTTTTCCCCATTCGAGGAGCCAAGATTAACCAAGAAAATCAGGAAATCTGTGATAATTCATACTCTGAGAACAGCACTTCACTACTTTATAATTTAACAACATAAATTTCCTATGGCTTGGCTTCTTTTATTTTCCAACTGGCAAATAAAGTTTTAAAAAATATTTTCAAGTTCTCATTCAAAGCCAAGATAAAGACATATATGGTGTGTGTGTAACGTCCCCCCAGCCCCAGACCTGCCACAGGAGAGAAGTTCTAAAACAGAGACCAGAAGAATCCCATGCATAAAAACCCAAAGGCCGGGCTTCCCTGGTGGCGCAGTGGTTGAGAGTCCACCTCCAATGCAGGGGACACGGGTTCGTGCCCCAGTCCGAGAGGATCCCACATGCCACGGAGTGGCTGGGCCCGTGAGCCGTGGCTGCTGAGCCTGTGCATCTGGAGCCTGTGTTCCGCAACGGGAGAGGCCACAGCAGTGAGAGGCCTGCGTACCGCCAAAAAAAAAAAAAAAAAAAAAAGCCCAAAGGCCAATCACACTTTCAGTTTTCCTTGTGAAAAGCAAAAAAGGGGAAAAGAGCCTTACACATTAGAATAACATAAAATATAATTTTTAGGGTTATAGATTTTTATTGTGGTAATATACATGACATAAAAATTACCGTTTTAACCATTTTTAAGTATACATTTCTGTGGGATTAAATATATTCACATTGCTGTACAACCACCATCACCAACCATCTCCAGAACGTTTTTTATCTTGCCCAACTGAAACACGGCACCCATTACACACCAGCTCCCCATTCCTCCCTCCTCCCAGCCCTTGGCAAAAATGTTGTAATTTAAATACACTTTTATAATTTCAAATAATTATAGTAATATAGTCGCAAATGTTTTTCATATATAACAGCTTTATTGACATATAATTCACATACCATAAAATTCACCCTTTTAATGTACACAATTCAATGGTTTTTTGTATATTCAGAATTGTACAATCATTACCCCATCCAATTTTAAAACATTTCATCACACCAAAAAGAAACCCTATACCCATTAGGAGTCAGTCCCTATTCTCCCCTCCCCCCAGATCCTGGCAAGCACTAATCTCCTTTCCGTCTCTATGGATTTGCCTGTTCTGGACATTTTATGTAAGTGGAGTCATACAATATGTGGCCATTTGTGTCTGGCTTCTTTCACTTAGCATAATGTTTCTGAGATTTTATCCATGTTGTAACATGTATCAGTACTTCATCCTTTTTTAATATATTTTTTTCTGTTTGATAAATTTGACATGTTACATTTTGTAAAAGTATATCATCTTTTTAATTACCCAATAATATTCAATTCTATGGATGTATCACATTTTGTTATCCATTTATCTGTTGAAGGACATTTGAGTTATTTCCACTTTTGCGCTACTATGAATAATGCTGCTATGAACATTCATGTATGAGTTTTTGTGTGGACAATAATGTTTTCATTTCTCTTGGGTAGATACCTAGGAGTGGAATTGCTGGGTCATGTGGTAATTCTATGTTTAACTTTTTGAGGAACCATCAAACAGTTTCCCATAGTAGCTGTACCATTCTACATTCCCAACAGCAATGTACGAGGGTTCCAATTTCCCTGCATCCTTGCCAACACCTGTTACTGTCTGGTTTTTTCATTATAGTGCTAGGCCTCCTTTAATGAAAAGGTTTTTGTATCTAGCTCTAGCTTTTACATTAAAAAAATACACATGTTGAAGTTGTCATGCAGTTAATTTCTCAACACTTTGAGGCAAGTTATTATTTTGTTTATTTCCTAGCAAACCAGTGAAAGGTATATTTTAGCTCAGTGCAATTCAAACTATTATTTCAAATCAATGAAATTTTCAAGTACCTAAAATGTAACTGAGGATCAGGCTAGCAAGCTTTCCTCGTGATATGGGGCTGGTTGCTCAATCATTTGGGGCTTTTAAAAAAAGAATGTTTAGAACAAAGAGTGAGTGGGAGAGGGCTAGTATGGCTAATAACATAAATAACAATCATGCCTCGCCATACCAACACTCAAATGTTTTAACTTCAAAACTCTGAAATAGTGAAGGTACATTAATCATGATGGAAACAGTCTGATTTTACAGAAACACTCATTCAAACAAGACTTTTAATTCTTGCATTTTTCATCAACTCTAAGTAACTTTTCATTAAATTCATGAACACAGACAAATTCTAAAAGGCAGGAAGCCCTCAATATCTCTAAATGCAAATTCCTCGGGAAAAGAACTAGCAATGAAAGCCTAGCAAGGATTTAAGGGATTATAAGAAAAAGATGAAAAATGTGGCTGGAGACTGACCTCAGAACTGCTAGGCTGGTGTGGATGGCTGACAAACAAGAGGATTCAGCTTCCCTTAGCCCCATTCTCTTTAGTATATAGAATATGTGATGTGGAAGCTGAGCCTTTAGAGAGGCTATGCTGTCTGGAGTCGGGCCGTGACTTGCTCAAGGTGACCCAGCTAGTTAGTGACACAGGTAGGGGTACAACCCAGATTCTCTGACTCAAGTCCACAATTCTTTCTAGTATCTGTACCTTAGTTGCCACCTTTCACTGGATTATGGGTTTCTAAAAAAAATTTTAAATGAAATGCTTGCTTTACTAGGCAATTCTGATCTCATACCTTCAGTGCCTCTGCCTAAAGAAGATAAATAATAATTTAATAGCATTCATTAGTAGCCGAAGGGTAGATAGAGCTAGACTTCCTGTCTACTGGAAATCTGCAGGAGCAAAAAGGACTTTAAAATATTAATATTGTCCATGGAAAGCATTTTATACCAGAGTAGTGTCTGCCAATTTAAATTCTAGGCAGTCTAAGGAACTGACAAAGAAAGAGATCTTGTAATAAACTCGTATGAAGTTCTCTTTGCTACAATAGGAAGCCATTTTCTAGCCATTTTAAATATTGCTAGGAAAAAAAAGAACACTTATGTACAAAAACCTGTGGGCTGCTCCATCACCCATATGATGGATGGCTAAGGTTTAAACAACAGTTTAATTCAATACCAAATTCAAATATATTCAAATTCAAATTGGCATCCTCCCAAGAATATATTTCACCTAATTGAGAAGCAGCATTAACATCTGTCAAAGTTAATATCTAATGTTAAATAGCACTTTAATGAAAATGAACATTAAAAAAGGAATTAACTATCAAAGAATCAAAGGGTTTGTGACAGTACCTGGAAACTATGAGGGAAAAAAAAAACAGCTGAAAAGAGACAAAGCCTTAGATATTGTAAGGCTCATCACAAACAATATAGCATGCAACAGAAATTATTTAAGAATCTAGCCAGCTAGCCATTCACTCACTCATCCATTCATTCCTTTGCTTTCTAAAACACTGATGACCTTAATTGGTTAAACAGTGGAAAGTTACCAAACTGCCGAAGGGCTTCATAATTACAGGCAATCATTTTTCAGGACAAGGAAGTAATTAAAACCAAAATTAAAAATCCTTGTTTGGATAGGTGAAGAAAAGCAAATCAAGCATACATTAGTCTAAAATTAAGACCAAATCCCCCCCCAAAACAGCTTTTTCACAAGGGGTTTCAATCATCTGGAAATTCTGCCATTCCTCATGTGACATGTCTGAATTCCAGGAACTTAGAATACTAGAATCCTAAACCCAAACCTGAAAAGTTATCTATATCCTCTCTTTCACATTAAGTAGCAATGTTAGCTTCTCACTGTTAAAAAAATAACAGACACAAAACAGAATACAAAAAAGTTAAGTGACTGTTCATCAAACCTAAGGGTAGAGAAGAGCAACAAAGGACATGGTCATGGTTAAGGAGGGAGGAACGGAACCTTATTTTGGTGAGAGCTGTGACCCAAAAAAGGGAAATTTTCAATTGTAAGCCATATGTAAAGTGTTACTTAATTGGGAGATGTTTTTCCCCTTTAGAGTAATGAGTACAACCTACCTGCTGCTTGATGAACATTAACATTAAAATTTATTCATTGTAATATATATTTTTAAACATGATATGATGGGTAATTAACAGGGAATAGAGGAAAGAACTAAGGCATGGAACAAAAGGAAGAGAAAGTAGGAAGATGGGAAAGAAAAAGAAAAAGGAAATATATGCAAGGAAAGATGGATAGGGAGAGAAAACAAGAAGCAGGAAAAGGAAGTGGGAAGCAAAGAAACTTAAACAAATAGAGACACACAAAGGGGCAGAGAGAGAACACAAGGAAGGAAGAGTGGAAGGGTAAGAGGGAGAGGGAAATCCAGTGGAATGGGTGCTGGAGGTTTTCATATGTTATTTGGCTCCTATCCTACAGGATTCCCTTAGGCTTTAGAGTGTTATCACCTGTTGCCCTCCAATTGGCTTAAAGTTCTTGAATTGCTCTAATCTCGAATTCTTAAAAGCCTCTACTCTCTGAGATGGCTACAGCTGCCCACCAGGAGCGAAAAATACTCCGTGGGCTACATGCTCTGATGACCAGAGCAATAGTGTCAAGAATCTGCCTCCTAGCCACAAGTTCCTCACCTTTAAATTAGGAGACAAGGTTGTGAATTTGATTTAGTGGAGTGGAACTACAACTGGAAAATACAAGATACATGAAGAAACATACGGCTAAATGTTTGGTGTATATGGGGGGTATTCCTCATCTCCCTCCATGTAACAATGTCCACATAATGCTTTCCCTGCAGAGTTTCTGGATTTACTCGATAAAGTTTTTAGAAACGAACTGCTAGAAACTGGTTTTTGTTTTAGTTATTTTTCTGATGAAATCTTTTAAAATATATTCTACCAGAGTGTAATGGACATAATGACTCAGGTTCATCTTTAAGACTCAATATGACTTGGGTCATTCATTACTATATGGTATTGAAACAGTGCTCTCAATACAGTCTTGGCAATAAAAAAAAATCTTTGGGTATGGAAAACAGATCAACAGTATGACCACCAGCAAGTTCCATCTGGGGAAATCTGAAAGCATGAGATAATCTCTACTTTTAAGAGAAGGTAACACAAAAATAACCTGTCATAGACTTTCAAAGTTTCTAGGGATCTTGTCTCTGTGTTCCCTAAGTTAGGATACTATAAAACTGAACTACCTCTCGAATTGGATTAAATGTAAATTTTATTGCCTTTTCTCGTAGAATCTAGAAAAACTTCCACAACGCTGAACAAGTATTATTTCCCCAGGGTCATCAAAAGCACTTCTCCAAGGTGTAATAACTGTGTCTTACCGCCAATAAATGTAGCTCCTAAAAATGAAAACATGAAGTCATCATTAACACATGAGCCTTATTTCACAGTCCTATAGAACACAGCAGAGGAGAATGGCTAAGAGCTTGGATTCTAGAGTCAGACATAACTACATTTGGATCCTGGCTCCATTGCACACTAACTGTGTGACATCTGGGCAAGTCTCTTAACCTGTGCCAGCCTCCATGTCCTCATCTATAAAATGGGGATAACACTAGTACCTTCCTCACAGAGCTACTGTGGCAAGTGGACAAAATAATAATACCTGCAGAAGTGCCTTACATACACCAGGTGCTCAATAAGTAGTAGCTGTCAAAGAACTTTGGTCATCGGCATATTTGTTAAGTTTATGCCCACAGGGCTGCCTCCATATCATGGTTCTGGTGAAAGGAATGGAGCCCCAGGACTAAGATTGACCCTTCAACCTTAAGATGAGAAGGTCTAAGCAAGTAATCTGCTCTAGCAATTTACTGTGACCATCTAAAGGGGATAATGGCTACCCTTTCAGGTTCTGGTGTTTCTGAGAAGCCTTCATTTCATTTTCTTTCATTTTCAAAATATTTATTAAGGCTATATGCCTTTTATTAAGTGAAGAGCCACAGAGGATATAAGAATAGTAGATTACAAAATAACATATGAATATGTGTAAAAGACTTCGACAGGAAGGCTGAGAGGAATGGTCAGACAAGGTTAGCGTCTTTCCTGGAAGGATCTGTTTTACACTCTCTGCTACTGGTTTACTTGTTACCAAGTGACCCAGAATTGCAGGTAAATTTACAGAAATTAAATGTATACACATTTTTTTTCTAGTAAGAAATCTACTACATCAAGCGAGGTACTTCTTCATCAAGAATTTCCATTATCCTGCAGCCATGCATTCACAAGTTGCTTTGTAATGTAACTCTTAGATTTCCTGAGCTAGGTTTTAAAAAATCTCCAGGGCACGGATTGGCTTTTTACTTCCATACAAAAAAAAAAAAATGTTTACCAAGAGATGTAGTTCCCTGAACGGTACTCGATTTGTCTTCAATGGATTTAGATATGTTATTCTCTATCCTACTGGTTATGCTCCAGCAAAATCCTTCAGAAAAACAAAACAAAAATACTCTCTAAGCAGCAGACAGAGAATGAGAGCTGAGAAGCTCCATGCTTTCCTCATCTAACCCAATGGTCTCCAAACTGTTTTGACTGAGCATTCTTATCAGTAGAAGTCTGAGCACACATCCTCAATATGTATATTTATTTATAAAATACATACATGTACTACTGTCATGTATAGCTAATATATCCAAAGCATAGTATAGACTTAGAATAAGCTTTGTTGTTAAAAGAAACAGTGGGTATAAATACATATTTCAAATAATGTTCTTGATAATTTCCTTCTTATTTGGGGGCTGACATCTTGTCAGGTCTGATTAGATTATCTTCATTTTTACTTGATGACTTGGCCGACCAAGTTACAAGGTGACTTGCAGGAGAAGTGGCAGCTAGCTCCCCCTTTTTCTTGTCCTTGCCTTGTGCTTGTAGTATGACTATTATCATCATTCCATTGTTCCTTTGCAGGAATCTTCTTAAGCCACTTGTCCATCCTGAGTGGCTTTATCTAGCTTGAGCTAACCTATGCACAATGGTCAAATGGTTTAAGAAGATTCCTACAAAGAAACCACAAGCTGAAAATAATACTACTTCAGTACTTTCTTATATTTTAGATAAAAAGATCATAACTAGAATTTCTAATCTTTTCTTCCTGCCCCACAATGGATCATCTGGGTGCACCCCTCTTAGGAGACTGCTAATCTAAAGCTCTTAATCAAGTTCTAAGAAACTGGTCCTCCTAATATACTTAGACATGACACTATGAGCAAAAAGAGCTTTAAATACAAAAGAGCCAATATCTGTGGAGCGCCTGCCGTGAGCCAGGTGTTAGACATGTATTATCTTGTTGAGTCCTCAAAACGACCCCATTTTGTAGATGAGGAAACCGAGGTTCACTGAGTTCAGCGAGATTAAGCAACTTGCCCAAGGTCACAAAAACAGGTAAGAGAGTTGACATTTGAACTCTGGGCTGCCTGCCTCTATGGCCCATTCTCTTTTCACAGCACCGCCTCCAGAATGTTAGCAAATCAATTTCAGTATATGCACATTCAGTCAGTTTTAAGGAATTTTCCCCCCAATTAATGCTTCTTCTCCTGGGGTTTAACTGGATGCTTTAGGTTATAAGTGTGGGCAAGTTCTGCAATGGAGATAAGTGGTACTTTTTTAGTGAAAGTTTTGGCTTGTTTTTGTTCTCTGCTTTCTCCATTTTGATCTTGGTGACTCAGAGCTGCTGTCATTGAAAAACATCTGTTTTATCTAAATTTAATAAGCCCTATTAGTGGGACACTAAGCCTTCCCTTATTCTGAAGCCTTTCCACAATTTGAAATTTAATCTACTGGAAGTCTTAATAGCGTTACCAAAGTACTAGTTTCGGACATATCTAGGCTGGCGGGCCTGTTTCTGATTTTTAACTTTGCTTTTCCAACGCGAATGAATAAGCCTTCTCATACTCACCACAAGAGTCATGCAATTTTTTTTCCTTCCCTCTTTCCATGGTAATCAAATCTATAAATTAAACTCTGTAAACTGCAAAACATATGGTGTCACTCTAACTTGTGTGCCGTGTGAAGGTGGCTTGGTCTTACCCACGGGTTTACTGTCGTTTCTTAAACTCTTGTCAGTCCTAGATGGTGCAGGCCTGCTGAGAGCTAGCATGCTGGTTCTTACTGTGGGGCCTGTCTCTGATTTTCTCAGATGTCTCTGACAGAGGACTAAAGGTAACAAAGGAAAAGGGTTCAGTCTTGAAGATGAGGTCCAAAATCAACTTATCAACTCGGTCCTGCTGAGGAAGGGGGAGCGAAGGACTCCAGTCCTCTCCACTGCCTCAACCGAGATGTTTTTCATCTTTATTTTCCTTCTCTTCTTCCCCTCCCCTACCTTCTGGATGTTTTCCTCCTTCTCTTCCTCTTCTTCCTCTACCAAGGAAAGGAAGAAAGAATTGTAAAATGTCACAAGAAGGAGATGAAAGAGAAGAACGGGGGTGGGGGAGGGATGGGAACATTAAGTAAGGCAGCTGCCATTGGGTCAAGATGACCCATTCCATTCTGTACTGGTTTTAATGTTCTTTTTCAGCCTTCGGGGAGTAGATGAGTGATGGTGACAGAGGAAGGTACACAATCCACTGCCTGTTTCTTTATGGGGTTTTTAGGATACCCTTGAAGAGCAGAAGGATGGGGGTTGGGATGAAAAGTCAAGGGCCTCACCCCCAGAAGCTGAGCTGCTTAACCACACAATGGTTACAGAATCAGTTTCTTTGATCTGTGTAATTTCCAATGACATATATCTCTACAATGAAGCATAACTACATGCTTGCTTTTAAGGTCTCTGTAACTTTCCTTACATTCGTTTAAATGGAACTACCCTAATTTTTATCACTATGTGGTATCTTTGGGGGAAAGTTTCCTTTAAATCATTCATATCACCTTTGTTTTATATGATTCTTCATAGAATTTCTAAAGGGTCTTCACATCTTCTATCCTAACTGACGCTCAAAACAGCCTCATGAAGTTGACAAGCTAATGCTACATTATATTAGAAACCATAATAGGTGTTCCTCCAAGAACAAGACCCCTATAGTCACAGAGTCACGTAATGTCAGAGCTGCAAGCACTTAGAGACCATCTAGTCCACACCCTTCACTTGACATCTGGGGGAACTGGAGCAGAAAGTGATGTGCCCAAAGTCACACAGCTACTGAGTAGTGGAGTCGGGACTCATCTGCTGCATCTCCCGACTTCCCTTGTGCCCCCGCCATCCACTCATCTTTCCTGTATTCTTTCACGTTTGTTGACCAACTCTGTCCTAATCCAGTAATATTCTACCAGGGATGTACGGAGTAGGGAGAAGAAAATGATGCCAAAGGCACTGGGGAACAGCTAGAACAATAAAGCAGTGAGCTTCCCAACACTGCCAGGCCCCTGGGACTTGCCAGCATGCTGAAGTCACGCAGAATCTACAAAATGAACAGATAAGGGTGAGGGAGCAGCAGAGCGCAAATGCTGTGCTGTGAGGGCAGCGAACGCAGTCATCACTACTGCCCTCCTCTGCGTTTCTAATCCATTCCCTCATCACCTCTCTTTATAGTAGGTGTTGCTCTCTCCTTGTTGTGCTTTCCCCTTGTTCTTTTCGCCCTTGCAGTCCGGGCCATCCATTCTGGCCTGTCATTTCTCCCTAGCTGCTGAGCTACATAGAAGAATCGCACAACAGAAAAGTTATACATTTTTAAAATAAGGTATTTAATTCCCTTTTATCAAGCTCTCGCAACTAGAGAATCTGTCCTTGTTGTAAATGCCACACTGTGTTCTGATTGTGTGTATATAAATATGTCAGACTATAAGCTCGTCAGGGCAAGGTAACCTCAATGCCCATTTTCCAGTAAATAGCACACCACCATGCATGGATCCGGCACAGGAGAAATATATCGTTCTTCATGTACTACTAAAGCCCTCGGACTTTAATCCAACCTACCTTCCTGTCTCTTAACTTGGAACAGATTTTTACTTTATTCCTTCCAACAAATGTTTAAAGTGAGCCTGGTCGAAGAGAAAAGGATATTTTAACGCTTCATCTCGTTTGGTTTATATCTTGATAAATCTAATTTTCAAAGGCAAAGAAAAATTTCACATGTATAGTTTCCCATTCTATTACCATTAAAAATTACTTAGTTCTCCCATGGAAGAGGTCCTACTTTGATTTTGTTTCCATGAGACGAGCACATGGGGTAATGAAATATGTTGGAAAAGCTTCGCAATATGCTGCTGAAATAACAACAATTGCTGATTCTGTACTGCAGTACATATTAGGAAAACCACAATAGATACTAAAAGGAAACTGCATCATTTGGGGATGGAAAAAATGCAATGGATAAAAGCCATGCAATTTAAATTACAGTCATGTGACAATAGCTCTGTCCCCCACAGCAGCAAAACTTGCAGTGAATAAGTGGCAGTCCTAATGATTGCTGATGGAAGAGAATATCTATAACCGTGAACTAATTAATGCAGCAAATATTTGAGTGCTTGCTATATGCCAAGTACAAGTCTACACATAAGGGCATAGTCTGTTCAACTGCAGTCCTGTGGAACACCTTCCCTCATAGAAGTTTCACTATGGTACAACTGGCGTTCACATGAGCAACTCATAGTACCTAACGATAAGTACAAGTCTCAAACTAAGTCATGTGTTAGAGACATTAAAAAGAGAGAGAGAGAGAGAGAGAGAGAGAAAGAGAACAGCACTTAAACTCACAGGGCCTTACTACTTTTACCTTTATGGATACTAGGCTACGTATAGAGAATCTACTAGGCTAAGAAAAACCCTACAGAAACTCAAAAACTAGGTTTTTGACTACTTACACCTATGCGTGTGTTATATGTATACTTTTATTGGACCGTCAGCTCCTTGAGTGTGATGATGATGATGTGCCCACTTCTGCCCACCACTGTATACCCGGTGCCCAGCATTCAGTAGCTAGTGAGTCAATATTTAATGAGTGAAAGAAAGAATATAGGAAGGTAGTCTCACATCACTGCATATTTAATAAACATCTATTGACAATATAATAAACATTAAATGGCCCCACTGGTTATAGTTTATTAAACAGTCAACGTTCCCCTATACTCTAAATATCCTTTTATCCATCAACTTAAAAACCGTCCACTAAAGTGTGCTTTCCTCTGCTTAGTATCTATTAAATGCTGTTCATTTAGAAGGTGGTAACTGGTGTTTTGAGTCTTTAGTTAGATAACCGTGCATTCACAGTGCAGCACAGTTTGGTGACATTTTTCAATCTAGAACTCATAGACTGCTATAAATAGATAATAATCTACTTCCATGATAGAGTTACAGAGTTGCTTTGATCTCACAGGCCTTCCCTCCCCCCCCACCCCACCCCCCATGGAAAACACAGATGCTTTGCAACCTGGAAGAGCTCAGTGGCCTCTTATGTTTGTACAGTGATTATTACTACTATTTTGCTGTAGTTTGGAACACATAGGGACCCATATTACTCATCTATTTTTTTATGCCTTTCACACCTTCTTATAAAGGAAAATCTTATGAACTGGGTGAATCACAAGTCAGCAAGGGCAGGCACAGAAAAAAGAAGCACAAGATAACAGTCTCTCTAAATGAACATGGGTCTAAAAGAAATCAGATGTCAGTTCACAAATTTAAAAAAAATCCTCTGCCTACTCTTCCGGTTCTCTGTGGGATTTCAGGTGAGTAAGCGTCTAAGGGGGAAAGGGGACTTGTTGGAAATCAACCCTCAGAGGCAATGAGAATGATCTAGAAGGAGAAGAGCTGACTCTGGAGAAGATGGGTGGAACTGTGATGCCCCCCTGGTGGGGCTGGCAGAATGCTTGTCAACTGAGACGTTCTGATAACCCACCGGGCTTATGGGGGTTAAAGAAGTAGTACGCACCAGCACAGATTCCCTCAATCACATTAGACTTTAACATTCCCAGGTCTGGTTTGCCTTTTACAAGAAATGATGGTTTAGAATGCTGCTCAGAGCCTGCTCCACACATCTGAGAGGCCAGGTTGTAGCACCTCATTTTCCTTTGCTCTCCCTCCCCCATGTAACTAAAAGCCACTTCTTAGACTTTGGTAAACAAAGTGAAGGAAACTGAGAGAATATTTTCTGTGGACTTAACTTTCCTGGAAATAATTATCAGTGATGGAAAACAAACTCTTCGTAGCAGAATAAAACGTCATTAATTTGAGCTCCACTAATTCAAAATCTGTGCTAATTCAAACAGACCTAGGCTGGCAGGAAAAGAAGGGTCTGCTCCGCTAAGCAAATCAACTTTGTAATTAAGGTTGGAAGAGAAGTACAGGACTTGCTGAAAGAGAAACTATTTTCAGAACTTTAGAATTAACCATCTACGTGCACTGTAACATCATAATTACACATTTGTGTGTGTGTATGTGTGTGTGTGTGTGTGTGTGTGTGTGTGTATGAAAAAGCAGATCTCTGGAAGACTTCTATTTAATAACACTCAGCCCATTTGGAGTTACCTGTGTCACTAAACCAAGCAGAACTATTTTTAAAAGAAATATTGCATTCATTCCTTATTGATCATTCTGGACTTCCTGCAATTATTTTGAATTTGGGAGCTCTGACTTCTACTTTGGTGTTGCTAGGCTACTCGCCTACAGTTGTGGTCACGCTCAAAGACCTCTGAGTACAAGTCTTATGGGAGATCACTAGTAACTGAATCAGAAATATGGCCCAAGCCTCCTGACTGAGTTCAATCACTTCCTTACTGTCTGACCTAAAGAAGTCACAAACTTTTAATACCTTGGGTTACATTTAGCTATAAAATAGGGGGGGAGAGAGAACAACAACAACAAAAAGAAGGCTTATATCCCTTAGATTAGAGGCCTACACACCAGAACAAACAAAATCAAAGGGAAAGCAACAAAGTCCTTGAGAAACCTAAATATTCAGTCATTATGAAACAAATATCAAGTGAAAGTCCAACAAAGTAGCATCACTCTCCAAAGGAAGTACTCCTGAGGCTGTTACTCCTCACACCTCCATACTGGCTCTAACTTCACTAGCACAGGGCAGACTTCCAGCTCCCTCTGTGAACATGGCTCACTGCCTGAGAGGCCTGGTTACCTTGTCACAAGTTTAGGTATGACCACTCTAATAATACTGTAAGCTCCTGGATTCCTACCAGTTTCCCTTAAGCACAAGACACGCAGAACTAGCACATCATGGGTGGCTACACTACTAATTTCACTTGGGTTGAGGTGATAAGACTCCCTCTTTTCATATACAGAACTGTAAATCAGAGCAGTAGGATTTTTTTTTAAAAAAAGGTTCCCAAATTTCTAGTTTCTATAGAAACTCTGAAAATACCAGAACCACGAAATGTGTTTGCTTAAGAAAATTTGGGACACTAAAATTGATAGGTGTCCCACAAGAATACTGAATAAAATAATCATAGGTCAATGTTCCAACAAAAGTGAAATGCTAGCCAGTAAATTTTATAGGGAAAAAAGTTCTTTGAAATGGTTTTGGGCAAGAAAGTCTATACTCTCTTTTTTAAAACAAATTTTATTTTATGTTAGAGTATAGTTGATTTACGATGTTGTGTTAGTTTTAGGTGTACAGCAAAGTGGTTCAGTTATACATATATCCATTCTTTCTCAGATTCTTTTTCCATATAGGTTATTACAGAATACTGAGTAGAGTTCCCTGTGCTATACAGTAGGTCCTTGTTGATTATCTATTTTTTATATAGTAGTCTGTATATGTTAATCCCAAACTCCTAATTTATATACTCTCTTTTAAAACACAGGTCTCTTAATGCAAATCAAAACTACAATGAGGTTTCACCTCACTCTGGTCAGAATGGCCATCATTACAAATGGCCACTACAGAATGGCCATCTACAAATAACAAATGCTGGAGAGGGTGTGGAGAAAAGGGAACCCTCCTACACTGCTGGTGGGAATGTAAATTGGTACAGCTACTATGGAAAATAGTTTGGAGGTTCCTTTAAAAACTAAAAATAGAGTTGCCATATGATCCTACAATCCCACTCCTGGCTATATATCCAGAGAAAACTGTAATTTGAAAAGATACATGCACCCCAATGTTCATAGTAGCACTATTTACAATAGCCAAGACAGGGAAGCAACCTAAATGTCCATCGACAGAAGAATGGATAAAGAAGATGTGCTATATATATACAATGGAATACTACTCAGCCATAAAAAAGAATGAAATAATGCCATTTGCAGCAACATGGATGGCCCTAGAGATTATCATACTAAGTGAAGTAAGTCAGACAGAGGAAGATAAATATCATATGATATCACTTATATGTGGAATCTAAAAAAATGATACAAATGAACTTATTTACAAAACAGAAACAGACTCACAGACATAGGAAACAAACTTGTGGTTACCAAAGGGGAATGGGGATGGGGAGGGATAAATTAGGAGTTTGGGATTAGCAAATACAAACTACTATATATGAAATAAACAACAAGGTCCTACTGTATAGCACAGGGAACTATATTCAATATCCTGTAACAAGCCATAATGGAAAAGAATATGAAGAAGAATATGTATATATATGTATAAGTGAATCACTCTGCTGTACACCAGAAACACAACATTGTAAATCAACTATAGTTCAATTTAAACAAAAAACAAACAATCAAACAAACAAAAAACCATAGGTCTCTTTTATCTACTGGGTTGATCATCTGTGTCAATCTCTGTATCAGTGTTAAAATGAGAGCTATGAGAGGGTCCACAGTCTCAAAATCATCTACATCTGGACACCATAAGCTTGTGACTTTTTTTTCTATTTATAAAATCAATTTATTCATATACAGGTTTTTTTGGTAACATCTTTATTGGAGTATAATTGCTTTACATGGTTGTGTTAGTTTCTGCTGTATAACAAAGTGAATCAGCTATATGTATACATATATCCCCATATCCTCTCCCTCTTGAGCCTCCCTCCCACCCTCCCTATCCCACCCCTCTAGGTGGTCACAAAGCACCGAGCTGATCTCCCTGTGCTATGCGGTTGCTTCCCACTAGCTATCTATTTTACATTTGGTAGTGTATATATGTCCATGCCACTCTCTCGCTTCGTCCCAGCTTACCCTTCCCCCTCCCCGTGTCCTCAAGTCCATTCTCTACATCTGCGTCTTTATTCCTGTCCTGACCCTAGGTTCTTCAGAACCATTTTTTTTCAGATGGGAATTTTACTTTTGAAATTATGCCTGGTATAGGCAAATATTTAAGGTGGTCAGCAAACATAAGACACAAGCCAACTGCTGGGCCGAGTGAGGTAGCTCCGAGTTGTTCTGATCTGGGAGGGTTTTTCCGTGGAGGATCATAGAAGGCATAATCCATACCCAGATAAAACTAAGCACTGGCGATTAATTTTCTAAAGAAATATTAAAAATAAATGTAGTCATAATACAGATTGGACACTTGTCTAAGATTTTTCACTACTTAATGCTGGACTATTATAATGCATTAGCATTAAAATTAATGTTTGCAATCTTTTATTTGAAGGTGGTTCTTTTAACCATATATACAACAGCAACCATCCTGTGATTTTCACTACATTTCAGGGCTTCTCTTCCTTTTGGAAAATACAAGTCGACATTTGTACCTAAGGAACCATCTAAATAATCTTGTGGGATTAGCTGTTCATGTTCACTGTACTATACGAACACTGCTCAAAACTCAGTGACCCTGGCTGATACCTGGAAATGTTATTTTCTTTGTTAATGGAAATTACTGCAATAGGGGCTGGATTCATTGACTCCAGGAAACTGCCCCCATAGGCAGCTTTGACAGTCTAGGCCAGTCGAGGAAGCCGAAGTGTCACAGGGCACTCCTACACGTACTGCAGAGGACACCTTGGATAGAATTACACCAGTCTAAGAGTTTCAGAGTTAGGACATCAGTCAGCTACAATATAAAAACAATTCTTCTAAATTGGAATCATGTTCACAAAACATCTGGAAAGTTCCCCAAAGGAGAAGAGATTACCCAGAAGTATTGCTAAATAGATGGAAGAGAAGATGCTGACTTTTATCATAATACAAAATTCAGTCAGTTTCCATCGTCCTAGACAAATTAACAGATGTGCTGTTTACCTTTAAGGAAGCCTGGAATCTATTTTAATTCAGCCTTGAAACCCAGACGTTCTTAGGTAATAAGTACAGATATTTAAATCCCATAACAACCATCCAGTGTTTACAAACATTTATTTCTTTATAGATTTCTCATCCACAAAATGTATATTTAGTTAGAAAAGGAATTTTGAGGGTTTAGTTGTACATTAACAAATGTTTCAATATCAATGTTTTTTCAAGCAAGTGTAGCCTATAAAAATTATATTTTATTTTCTGAGTTTTGCTTTGTGGCATGGGCTAAAAGAAAATAATGATATCAAGGATCTTGTTCCCCTATTTTCCTTATTCTGCCTTTATATAAAATAATATATTAAATAATAATACTATCCGATAAAATAATATATATATATTTTTAAAGTGAAGGAGACTAAGAAGTATCAATACAAACTTCCAGTTGCAAGATAAATGAGTCACGGGAATGAAATGTACAGTGTGGGGAATATAGTCAATAATTACCTAATATCTTTGCATGGTGACAGATGGTAACTAGAGTTATCATGGTGATCATTTTGAAATGTATAGAAATATCAAATCACTACGTTGTGCAACAGGAACTAACACACTGTTGTAGGACAACTGTACTTCAAAAACAAACTCATAGGAAAGGAGATGAGATTTGTGGCTACCAGAGGTGGGGGGGAGGGGAGGGGGAATTGGATGAAGGCGGTCAAAGGCACAAACTTCCAGTTATAAGATAAATAAGGACGAGGGATGTAATGTACAACATGATAAAGATAATTAGCACCGCTGCATGTTATATATGAAAGCTGTTAAGAGAGTAAATCCTAAGAGTTCTCGTCAAAGGAAAAACTTTTTTTCTTCTCCTTTTATCTATATGAGACGATGGATGTTTACTAAACTTACTGTGGTCACCATTTCATGATATGTGTAAGTCAAGTCATGATGCTGCACACCTTAAACTTAAAAAGTGCTGTATGGCAATTATACCTCAGCAAAACTGGAGGAAAACAGAAGTGAAATAAGACAATAACACATTAAAGAGGATACTTCACTCTCACTACCGTTGAAAGGAAACAATTTTCAATAAAATTTTAATTTAAAAAATCTTCAAGGCTGAAATTCAGAAAAAAAGATAACCTAAGATTAAGGCCAAAATTGCTTTGACATTAAAAATGACTCTTCTACAAGCAATGTGTCAAACGTGTACCTCTTCCCGTGTTGCCTATCACTTGTAATTGTGCCATCTCCCCGTCACATAAGAAAGAACCTTTGGAGCCACTGTCAAGTCTTCCCTTTACCTTACTCCCCACACACAGTCTCATCTTGTTCTATAACTACCATGTCTCTGTTATATGTCTCTTTACATCCTTCCTGCTACTAATCTAATTCAGGCCTGTAGCATCTCTCATTTGGAATATTTAAAATTAGCCTCTGCACTGTTTTGTCTCTCATCTCTATCCTTTTCACTCCATCCGATGTACAAGCAGCCAGAGTCATCCCTAATGATCTTCTTTGCTGAAAATCTTTCAACACCAATTTAATGCCATTAGAAAAAAAAAAAATCCAGCCCCAGTCTATCATTTTCTCTCCCACTGTTCTCACTGGAGCTCAAGCCACACAGGGTTACTTACTGCTCTCCCCAAAACAACATACACTGTTCTGCCTCCTTGCATTTGGCTCAGGAAGTTTTTTGGACACATAATGCATACCCTCTCCACATCCTCACATTTCAATGTTGAAATGGAGTCTTAAATGTCCACAGAGGTTCAGCTTAAATGTTAGTTCTTCTGTAAAACCTTCTACAGTCTGTCCAACCACAGCTAATTCCTCTAACTTCCAGTAGTGTTGTTTACACATCTAAATAGCACTTATACTTTCTTCCTCATGGTTCTTTTGTGTGTCCATCCATCTCTCTTACAAGACTACAAGCTCATGGAGGGTAGATATCATGCATTGTTCATCTTTGTAGCTCCACAGTACCTGGTACAGTATCATGCTGAGTTAAGTGCTCAATAAATGTGGAATTGAACTGAATAAACCTTATTTCAGCCTGGTGTAATTGAGAAGCACGACTGTCAGGATTCATAATAAATTCTATCTTTAACTACAGCTGTGCTGTTATAATTGCTGCTTATTTAGAGAAAATACTGAATGCATCTTTCAATCAAGCTTTGAAACTACAGTAACTATTCTAAGTTTGAATTACCTTATTAAGAAAATAAGTAGAACAGTAAGAACACTGAAATCTGTAGTAAAATAACACCAATGAAGAAAGACCTTTAACTGTAGATTCAGCTGTACAAGTTCAACCAGTAAACCACAAAGACAGTCTTTTTTTTTTTTTTTTACCCAGAATATAAAAAGGGCAATATTAAGCATTGCCCTTAATAGCATGAAAACTAGCGAACAGACACTGGGTACAGCCTTAGTTCTTAATCAGTAAACTGCTCCTTACTGCAGCTGGATTTGGATCTTCTCCCACTGAAGGGCTGAGTAGATTTGATCCCACTTAATTTCCAAGTCTGACAAAATCACAACTTGGAAGTGGCCTGACTACTGGCAATTGTTAAGCACAGTAAATCCCTTCTCCTTCCACAACTCCCTCAGATGTCCTGCATTCACAACGTTTTTTTATACCAGATGTTTTGTTGAAATTAACACATTCCTATCAAATGCATATCAAAAGGACTTCTTTTTTTCCACTGCATTCTATTTAATCCCCAAACTGTTTATTTGTTACACAGACAAGTATTGCACAGTATTAATTGCAGGGGGAATGACAAGGAAAGTCGGGCTCACAGTAGGGTAGGATCCACTCCCTGAGCGAATATTCCCACAGATAATCACAAACGGGAGGCTTTAAGTCATCTCTCAAGGGGACTTTTTTGAACTTGCTAATAAATACAATGATCAAAATGTTGTCGCAATCCCTAGCCCAGATCTTCTTCATTGGGAAAGAGGGGGTGAAGTACTGTTTTGTTTGTTGAATTCAAGTTTTATTTCTATGTCAACACAGCCTTTCTGTGTGGTTTCATCCACTAACAGATTCAAGCATAGTTAACTAGACACTAATAAATGGCACAACAACATGAAGACATTACCTGGGATTGCTCACCTCAAACTTTGATCCCCCCAAGGTGTCTGGCCATCACAGAAAGATCATTTCTGACAAACCATCACCCACTAACCCAAACCTTTTTAAGACTAGGAAGTACATGTAAAACTTCCCAGAAATGACCATCTCCGAGGACTTAAAAAAAATACCTGGACAGTAGTGCCACTGTGAATAAAATGTCCCTCGTGAAACAATTCTAATAATCAGCCTTGTGGCACCAAATGCTTATAAGTTGCAATTGTGCACTACAGGTAATATATAGGACGTTAAATATCACTCTCATTTCCTTTCTTCAGGCTATTTCTGTTTCTCATTCATCACATTTGTAGAATTAGTATATATAGGCTTTGCCATGGAAGCACATGTTAAACTTTTATTTCAGTTGTTTCACTTTATAATAGCAAAACTTAGCAGCTGCAACTAGGATGCTGAAATATTTTGTCAACCTTGAAAAGCCTCTCATAAGAACTGTGTTCCCGTCCTTCATTATATGACAACTGATGCAACTGTAAAGCAAATAAGGTGTTAAAAAACTCCTTGACTTAAAATTATAAATAGAAAACAAAATACAGATATGTCTCACCTTAGGTTATATCTAGGTTCCTAAAAATGAAAGTAAATTGCCTTTGTAAAATAATTTTATTGTCCTATGGTTTACATGTTCAGAGATGCTTTAATCTTCATTTCCCACTTCCCTTGCATAGGGTCCTAACATTTTCTTTAATTACCTTACTTACCTAAGTAAACAATTATTTAAGTATACTAAGGGAACTCTCTTATTCAAACATTTACTTTGATCTATGCCTAATCCCCCACAGCTACTTAAGGGGTGCAAAGATGTGAAAAATTTAGCCCAGGTCCTCAAGGGACTATCCATCTAGGTAGGGAAGAAAATCATGTAAGAAACTAAGGACACTGCAAGGCAAGATAAAGCAAGTGCTGTAACAGAGGCACCAAGCAGTGTGTAATGAGCACACAAAAAAAGCAGCAGTAACTCTGGGGGTTTGGGGAAAACCCTGGGTGAATCCTTTGGGAAACAGAAGATGGAATCTGCAACGTGAAACTCAACAGCCACGAGCGTTTACTAATTTATTTGCTTTGAAATTTTTCAATTTTCTTTCTGGAAGGTTTTCTTAGTCTTGAACTTAAAATGGGATACACCTAAGGCAAGAGACAGAACAGCAGCAATCAACTCTGACATTAAACAATTCCACAGAATTTCTGCTCTACCAGGGCCCCATCACCCTTTCCTCCCACCTCTTTGGCCTATGACGTAAGCCTACAAATAACTCTTAAGTGCCTTGTTTAGCCTCACTGGCATCCCAAAGACTAAATATGTTACTAATTTCTGGGCTAGCATCCCCAAGCCATTTGCTGGTTTCTCCTCCACTGCATCATTAATTTGCCATGTTGCCATGATTGAGTCTCTGGTATGTGGGACCTTGAATATATGAAATGACTTCTTATACTGGCAAAATTCTTGAAAGCCTATTAAGAAACATGTGACATGGACAATGTACCAACCAACATTGCTATTAAGTTTACAATAATTAACAGGCAGTATATGAATATAAATTTTGAAAGCTATTTTCCTGTCAGATTTTAAAATAACTCTCCTGAAAATAGACTTCCAACGATGTATTACTTGTTTTAGACATAGAAAATTTTTAAAATGGATCAGGGGCAAAAACAGAAGATATTCACAAAGCCTATGGTTCTAAAGTTTTTATTACCACTCACCTCAAAATTTTAAAAAAGATAACGTACCCATAAAAGAGTTGCATACGATTTTTAAAAATACATTTAAAAAATCTTCCCTGTCTTCCAAATACTCAGATCCCTGAATCCCAGCTGCAGTAAGAGAGAGACAAAAACTGGATCGTTTTATTTTTTTAAACCCTATGATTGTAAGAAATCGAAGTTTGGTAAAACCGACATAGTCCGTGACCAAATGCATACAATTCTTTCCTGAAATTCCTTTTTTATTACTATAAGAAAAATGTCCATCATGGATATATTTGTCCTCCATTTATATAGCTGTTTCTTGTTTTATAAGTTGCCCTAAGGAACTTCAAGTTGTAAAAATGAAAACTAAGGCAATAAATTTGGCCTGAATCACCTAGATATTTGGAATATGTTTCCTTAATTATAATTTCCAAGGAACAGGCTGATTTCTGCCCCCCGAAATGATGTCTCCCTTTTGACTGACTGTTGAGAAGAGCAGAGCCCCTGAAAAGTCACAGTAGATTTCAGTGGGTTATGCCTGACTAGAAACCTAAAGGCTGAACTGGTATTCCATGGAAACTTGCTGATATTAAATGCAAAAATTGCACAGAGAGAAATCAAAGCTTGGGAAGTGTGTATCCCTGAGAGACTGATCAATTCTGATGGGACTATGGGAGTTTAGAACACCAAACTGGACTGACAGGATAGCTGTGAAGAAAAAAGGCACATGAGGGAGACATTGCACCACAGGATTCTAAAAGGAAAGAGAACTCAGGAGAAGTTGAGTAAGACTGGGATGAACAGGCTGAGGGTGTAAGGGAGATTCCTGGATTCCTGAGTTAAGAAACTGAGTCCCCGAATGAAAAGTTATTCAATGTTTGTTTGTTTTTCCTGTGAGCTGAGACCAGGGGATACCAGTTGAGTTAGCAGAACAAATACCTGTAAGAAGCTTTCATGGGAGAAGCGGGAGCGATGTTACTGGAGGGGAGCAGTATAGCAATGTGGTTGGGAACACAGACTTTGACAGAATCAGGTGCAAATTCAGGTACTGTCATGTAAATATGAGCTGTCATTCAGCAAGTCAGTCAACCTCTCTAAGCCCCGGTTTTCCCTAACTGTAATATGTGAAATACCCTCAACTTCACGTTGTTGAAAAGATTAAATGAGGTAACTTATATAAAATACTTAGGACAGGTCCAGCACACCCACAAAAATAGAAGTTATTATTGTGCTTAGGAAATATAACTAGTAGTATGTTGGAGGCATGTTTGGTAAAAAAAAAAAATGGAAATCTAAGATATGAGTAAACTTCATATATATATGAAGTGTGTGTGTGTGTGTGTGTGTGTGTGTGTGTGTGTGTGTATGTTTTGCTTCGGGCCTCTCAATACACATATCCTATTACACCTGTAGTTTTAGTTGAATAGCTTCAAGGGCATTCTTTACTTTACGGAAATATCCCAAAAACTTGACCCAAGGCAGATAACTTGATGGTGAGATGTTACATTACAAAATGATTATTTTATTACAGGGTGCCTTGAAACTGTATGCTTCTTAACATAAAACTAAAATAAATAAATTTACATACTTTTATGGATCCCTTCTATTGTGGAAATTGTAGTGACAGTCTCCCTGGTGATGTCAGAGGACCTGTGTTCTAACTCCAACACAATTTTGTGTGATAAATTGTTGGGGGTACTAAAAGTTCTAGTGCCAGTTCTATCTCAGAATCTGTGGACTCTCTGGCCCAGCCAATCCAGAAGTCTAATGTAGGCAGTGAGAGAAGATGCGGTGGCAGCAGCTTCAAAGGTTTCAATAAGGGGCCAGTTAAAATTGTTATGGGTGGGTGGATGGGAGTCAGTTGTAAAGCTGTGTATCTTACCACTCCTAAACTTCTAAAGACTCAGCCATTACTCAGAGGGCAAGTTTAACCACTGCTGGTTAATGTGGCTTTCTATAAAGGATAAAGTGCTAAACACAGGCAATCTTTGACTTCTGGCACTTCAACTATAGCTATGTGGTAACTGGAGCTGTGGTGGTGGGTTTAGAGGTGTTTGAGAATGAAATGACTACTTAACTGGTAGTGAGTTCCAAGTCAGTGGAGAGATTCAGATAGAAGCTAGATGCTCATTTCTTGGGAGACTTTAAGAGAGATTAAAGTACCTGATAGGGGTTGGACTAAGATGACTTCTAAGGATGTCTTCCAGCTATATGGTTCCATGGTGAGCATCAATTCAATCACTTATAGCACTTATAACAAGAGATTGACCTTATGTTAACCTGCTTTCTAAAGTGTACTGGGTACACTGTCCCCTGGCTCAGTCTAACTCCAAGTGGCCTTAAACTACCCTTCTCACTACCAATCAGCATCGGCAACTCCTACCAGCTCAAGCACGCTGGCAGCAAGAGAAGGTGACAAACCTAAGCTAACAGAAGTAGACAGAAAGGGAAAAGAGTGAAAATGGTTCTCAGGATCGAGGAAAGTTGCTACAAAGTCATGAGCCTGGTTTCTGTTGATTTACTTTGATGTGGCTTGCTAAACTACTGCTGAGAGCAATTTCAAAAGGGAGAAACAAACATGTAAAGCTAATCATTACAATCCAATATATTAAGTGTTATAATAGAGGCCTGAACAAAGTGCTACGAGAACACAGAGATGGACCAGCTTTTCTGGGGAGTGTCTAGGAAATCTCACAGAGGAAGTAATGAGCAAGCTGAGTCTTGAAGGATGAGTAGGAGTTGACTGGCTGGAAATGGAGAGAGGTGTGGTTAGCAGAGGAAAAAAAATGTTCAAAGCCAGAGAGACACAAAAGACTACATTTGGGAAGTGGCGAATAACTGTGCATGGCTGGAGTGTGAGGTTAGGGCCTCTGATGCTGTGCTTTTTTAAGAAGGATGGGAATAGGAGATGGGGGGAGAGGCAGGGGCAGACAAAGGATGGTGGCACTTTAGAACATTAACTTTATTCTGAGTGAAATACAGGCTTTGGAATGACTCTAATTTTACTCTAGACAAGGTGGGTAGACAGAGGGAGGGCTTCTTGTCTCGGGTATAAGGATTAACAATAACTGAGGAGAGTTTAGTCATGCCAGTGGGTACGTCTGTGCCCATTTTGGTTGATGGGGTAAGTGAGCTGCTCTGAGCAGTAACAAAAGCTATGAAGAGGATGATGCAACAGCATGGGAGGGCACAGATGCTTAGACAGTAGACACATACCTTAGTGAGCTGATACATGAGGCACAGGAACATCTCAATACACCAGAGATGACAACCTTAAAAGGCAGCCTTTTCAAAAAATGTCTTTTAAAAAGAGCAATTACATTTTATAACATGTCTTTGTAACCTTATGAATTTAACAGTCATCCTTTCACCACTGAAGTGCTTAGGAGTTGCTTTAGCTGAAATCCACTGTTATCTGGGATGACTCCCATCCCTAGCCACTACTCTTTATTAGAGGTGGAAATTCAGGAAAAAGGAACTAATACACAATTTCTCCAGGCTTCTCTGAGGCCAGGGATCCAACCAGAGATCTCCCCTTTTGTCCACAGCATTTTCAGGCCTGTTGAAACCCAACCTGTGTTCTCGGTCCCACCACTACTCCAAAGAGCTCTTTTTCCAATGTCACATTGGCTCTCTTCAGAGAGCTTGTGAAATGAAAGTAACATTTTTAACATTCTCTTTTTTTTTTCTTTGAGATTCAAAGCAATTATTATTAGACTTACTATTAACTACTTCTGAGACAGCTCAGTCTGGGGTACTCCAAATGTAGCATGTTTCATATGCTGAGACAATGCTGAGGTTTGGGGTGTGGAACCGGATCATCCACATGCTCTTACCTGAGGCCCCTTATAATGCACTGCCCAGGGTCTAGGGTGCAGGCTGTGAGTCAGAGCAAAACAAAGTGAAGTGGTCCAAATGGGGATTAAACCTGTGACCTCATTAGCAGTGGAAGTCTAACTGCAGTGTATGGTTATTTACTGCTGTTCATAATATTGCAATGCAGCTCCACTCATTTAAAAGGCTTAGCAGCCTTCTCCCTACCTAGGTAAGCAAATCAATCCCCCTTAGACAAAGAGCAACAGAAGGCCATCTTAGAAGAATGGCTTAGGGTTAAAGCAGCCTGAAGAATTTAAGAGAGATCCTCTTTCCTCCCATCTTTAGTGAAGTGGTAACCTTTTAAATCAGCTTTGTGGAACATATAAGTCAGTACTGAAAGTAGCCGGGTATAGGAACGGGAAGTTGAGTTCTGGGCAATCCCTTTAATTAAAGCCTCTGAAGGATTTGTTTTATGGCTTTTTCTGATCTTCTCTTTCACCACTAGAAAGGACACAAGAGTTGGCACTTCAATGTATAAATGTTAAAAATGAGGCTTAAATATGGGATATAACCTGCTAACCGAATTTGAATGATGAAGCCTATACTTTCGATATATTTATTTACAAGATAGCTTCGTGAGCTGAAGTAAAATTGTAAAACTAATAGAAAAGTTTTCTGAACAGGAGACCAACTGTAAATCTATACTTTATGAATCTAATGTATTCTCTTCACTTTTAAATTTTAACATACTAAAAATGTACATTTGATATTAACAATAATTAGAGCTGGGGCCTCCCTGGTGGCGCAGTGGTTGAGAGTCCGCCTGCCGATGCAGGGGATACGGGTTCGTGCCCCGGTCCGGGAGGATCCCATGTGCCGCGGGGCGGCTGGGCCCGTGAGCCGTGGCCGCTGAGCCTGCGCACCCGGAGCCTGTGCTTCGCAACGGGAGAGGCCGCGACAGTGAGAGGCCCGCATACCGCAAAAAAAAAAAAAAAAAAAAAAAAAAAAAAAAAAAAAAAAAAAATTAGAGCTACATTCTCAATAGAAGGTGTTAAATACCAATTTTCACCTTTAAAAATCCTTAGCACCTATGAAATTCTTATTCCAGTAGAACTTTTTTTAAGTTACCATTTGTCCATGCCTACATTATTTGTTATATAGTATGGGTGTTTTAATTTACTTCGTTAACAAGAAGCAGCTCAGAAAATGTAGCTCTTTAGAACAAGACATATTGAATGTTTGCTCTTTATTTAAAAAGTGAGAGAGAACGTAAAAAAATCTGGAAATTGTTTCTAAGACAAATATATTTATAATGCAAGATAAAGGGCTAACAATAAGTGTTTAGGCTTTAAAGAACACCAAATTGTTATCAATAATGAAAAGGAAATGTTTTCCAAAGTCTACTACTTTGGATATCCACATATGAGGTACTTGAAAGTTTGGGGGAAGGGCAAAGATCACAGAGGAGGGCTGTTTCTTTTGCCTTTTAAGGAGATCTTTTAAAAAGCATTTGCTCATGCTCATAAGATAATAGCTGAAAATTTAATATTAAATTGCTGCACAAAAACCTCAACATTCAATTATTTTAGAGTACTCAAATTACTAGCAACATTGTCCCCTAGAGTGGTAAGAGTATATTATTTGCATGATATTCTAGAATGAACAGTCACCTTGAGCATACATTGGTGTGAGCATCTTATTCTTCCAGCAACACTAAGATACAAATCTGTTCTCTTGTTCCTTCAGGCCCTAATGACTCAAATACTTCAGACATTTATAAGTAGACCCAATATTTATTTTTTAAATGTTTAGACAAAAGTAAATACATTGTTAAATGCCTATGGTATGATTTTAGACCACATCTAATATGATACTAATTTCATACAATATTTGTGCTCTGACTTATCTTTACCACTTCATCTTTCATCAGAAAAAATGAAGAATATCTCAAGCAATGATTCTCAGGAAAGGAGGTAGATATCAGTTTACTGGACTGACACAAAATATGAATTTATTTTAATGGGACAAGAGGAAAGTGGAATCTAAACTGTTAACTTTTAATTTTCTTCATTTGCCAAACATCAGGCTATAATCCAACTGGTTCTAGATATTCTTTGGTGAAGAGTGTGTGTGTGGGTACTCTGTTTCTGAGGTTTTATTGTTTTCCATAGCAAGTTCATTCTGCCTCCCTTCAAAATATGTGTTAGTAAAATCTCTCAAAACACCCAATACCTTGTATGTGGTCACTTTGATAATAATAATTTACACACATCCCTATAATCTGGACTTTTTTTTGTCCACGTAGGATAAAAACAAACCAAAAAGTGGTATAAAGTGTTCTGCTTTTACTCAAAGTGAAGTAGGGATGGACCAAATAAAATAATTTCATAAATTGCTTTAAATATATTTCTGCTTTTATTACAGATGTAGAATATCCGTTCATCCATTATCACCGCCTCTTTGGCAAAAGTCACTTTCTACCTAGGACTGTAATTATTTATATAGCTTATCTCTCCTACTACATTATAAACTCCTAAAGCAAAATTTAGACTAGATTTACAGGATGAACTGTTTAAACATAATTAAAGGGAGAAAGAGCAAAGGGGTAAGGTTTAGAGTTAGATGTAAGAATAGGGTCAATTTCCTGTAGTTTACCCTCTCCTCATGAAACAGAAACCAAGAGCTCTGACAAGGCAAAAACCCATTTTCAGCTTCTCTCACACCTTCACCTTTTTCAGATGGCTTTTTCTGATTTTCTACCCAAAGGCATTGTGCCTGTGGCTCTTAATCAAAGCAGCACAGGGATTCCAAGTAGAGACTCTGAAGGTCTGAAGGATGTGATAAGGAATTAGAATCTGATATACTCACTACACTTAATTTCTGTGGCAGTAGGTGCTATATGAATTCAGATAATTCTCTGTAACTCAGGAGTCATCACCCATACTGGGAATGGTTCTTGCTCTTTGGTTTCTCCTGGCCAGTTTTTGGCCACATCTCCGCACATTAGCACAACCACGGGATAATGAAGGAGTATATTAAGCTAGCGGCTAAAATCAAGATTCCAGAACTCCACAGATTTTATTTAGCTGTGCTATTCTATGGATAATTTCGAGTAAAAGGCATGTAACAATCTAGGTTCCAAACTACACCTCAAATTAAATGCTTATGAAATCTGACAAACACTTAATTTCTCATTTGGTAATTTATACACTGAAACTAACAAATTAGGTATACCTTTTAGGACTCAAGCCATGCCACCTTTTGTAAAAGGCAACAAAATGTAGATTGTAAATTAAGATAATTAATTTTGCATAGTGTTTTTGATAGATCTAATTTCTCTCTCCAAATAGCATATTTTAGCCAGGAGCCTTGCCCCAGACACTTGCCAAAAATAGTCTGGCCTTAACATCTCCAGAATGAGCTTTGCTGACAAGAGTGTACAGTCAGAAGTGACTCATGTACAGCTTTTCTTTTCATAAGAAAAATCAATCCGGCTGATATTACCGTGAGGAGTGGGGGGAGCTTGCTTAAACTAATTATTCACAGTGAGCCAAGTCTAGTTACCTAAAATAATCAAGAAAAAGAATGATCACAAATAGTCCGCCCTAAGGCAGAAAATATAATTATGCTGCTTTCAATGGTTTTAAACTCATACTGCTTTAGAAAAATGCCAGATTACAATACCAAAATATAAAAGCAAACTTGGTTTACAATGAATCTAGTTACCCAAAAGTACCCAATCTAGCCAGGACCTTTGAAAGTAATAAAGTAGGTCTGTTAGCTATTTGCAGTATCCCAAAAAGCCTAATAGTAAGTGAACATTTGTAACATGTAAACAAACAATCATCCTCTCTCCCTCATCCCCCCCTACACACACACACACACACACACACACACACACACACACACACACACACACACCCTTACCTCACTCTCACACACACAAAAAAACACATCACCTTTTATGTGGTCACCCTATTCCCTAGAAAGAACAAACCTCCCTTGCTATTTTCCCAGAATTAAGCAGTGCAAAAAAGTGGCATAGTTCTGGATCAAGCTCCAAACACTGCCTGCACCTGCATAATTATTTCACTGCCAAGATGTCTAAGAACAACCAAGTAAAGGGGAAGAAAGGAAAGACAGTCTTTTAAGCATGATGATAGGCCGTATTCCTGTTTGATGAAATAAGAACACATCTATTAATCACTTACATATTCTAGAAAAATTATTATCAACTTGAATTTACATAAAGAAATAGACCTAATACAATGGAATATTACTCAGCCATAAAAAGAAACGAAACTGAGATATTTGTAGTGAGGTGGATGGACCTAGAGTCTGTCATACAGAGTGAAGTAAGTCAGAAAGAGAAAAACAAATACCGTATGCTAACACATATACAGGGAATCTAAGAAAAGGTCATGAAGAACCTAGGGGTAAGATGGGAATAAAGACACAGACCTACTAGAGAATGGACTTGAGGATATGGGGAGGGGGAAGGGTAAGCTGTGACAAAGTGAGAGAGTGGCATGGACATATATACATACATATATACACTACCAAACGTAAAAGAGATAGCTAGTGGGAAGCAGCCGTATAGCACAGGGAGATCAGCTTGGTGCTTTGTGACCACCTAGAGGGATGGGATAGGGAGGGTGGGAGGGAGGGAGACGCAAGAGGGAAGAGTTATGGGAACATATGTATATGTATAACTGATTCACTCTGTTATAAAGCAGAAACTAACACACCATTGTAAAGTAATTATACTCCAATAAAGATGTTAAAAAAAAAGAAATAGACCTACACTTCACTGGAAAATTATTAACCAAGATTTTAAGGAATTTTCTTTGACTGAGATGTTGTGTTCAGCTATATTAATTGTAATTCTCCTCTTTATAAAACTATATAATCTAAGTACTAGAAAAGAGGAAACAAATTTGTCTTTGCTTTCTAACATGTAAAAGCCACTAATGCAACTAGCTTGATAAGTACTAGAAATTATTCTTTTTCAAGTGGGACAAAGAATATTTCTACCTTGAAGTTTTGACCACTAATAAATACACTAATCTGTGAACTTTAATTTCACCATGGGTAAACTTCTATCAATAATTCTGAGCTCTCCATCCTGCTTCTTATTTGCTATAATCTTTCCTGCATTTACTCAGGTCAAGGAAATAATAGTCTATTTAATAGTTCAATGTTGTAATTCTCACAAAGTTTTCCTGCTACCTACACAGAAACTATGTATTTTTACAATTGGGAGAAATCCTCAGCCTACTTATAAGGTCTTATTCCAGTCTACAATAAATCAAAATTTCAATTAGGAGAACATAAAACTTGACTATGACAAGTATTTTAATTTTAAAACAGTATATTTATACATAAAACTTAATCCAGGATAGGCATTTCATTTAAAAAGTACCTGGTCATTTTTTACATTTAGGTTTTAGAGATTAAGGGACCACAAACAAACTAGATCATTATCCTCTATAAAATGGTTAGCTTTTTAAAAAGGAAAGGGTACTCATACGGATTTTTTGCGTGCCCATGTTCATAGTAGCTTTATGTGCAATAGTCAAAAAGTAGAAGCCACCCAAGTTTCCATGCATGGATGAATGGACAAACAAAATGTGGTAGATACATACAATGGAATATTATTCAGCCTTAAAAAGGAAGGGAATTCTAACACATGCTACAACATGGATGCACCTTGAAGACATTATGCCAAATGAAATGAGCCAGTCACAAAAGGACAAGTACTGTATGATTCCACTTATGTGAAGTACCTAGAAGAATCAAATTCATAGAGACAAAGTAGAATGATGGCTGTCAGGGGCTGGGGGAAGGGGAAATGGGAAGTTAGTGTTTAGTGGGTACAGAGTTTCGGTTGGGGAAGATGAAAAAGTTCTGGAGATTTATGGTGGATGGTTGCACATCAATGTGAATGTACTTAAGGCCACAGAATTATACACTTAAAATTGGTTAAAGTGGTAAATGTTATGTTACGCATATTTTACAATAAAAAATAAAGAGTAGGGGGCTTCCCTGGTGGCGCAGTGGTTGAGAGTCCGCCTGCCGATACAGGGGACACGGGTTCGTGCCCCGGTCCGGGAAGATCCCACATGCCGCGGAGTGGCTGGGCCCGTGAGCCATGGCCGCTGGGCCTGCACATCCGGAGCCTGTGCTCCGCAGCGGGAGAGGCCACAACAGTGAGAGGCCCGCGAACCGCAATAAAAAAAAATAATAATAATAAATAAATAAATAAAGAGTATAGCTGGATAACATTATGAAAACTGAATAATAATCTATCTAGTCACAGATGAAGACAGTGAGTAACCAGATATCCTAATTTTTTTTAAAAAGATACCTATGCCTGATGAGTCTTTAATTTCACTGTTTATTTTTTGTTTTGCTCTCTCCTTCCCTTTTATCCCAAATACCCTAAGTTCATTTGATTCCATTTAAAAGTTTTATGATTTATAGGTTTTAAGACCAGACTCCAAGAATCACCAACTATTATGTTCAGAAGAACTGTATTCCTCTTGAAGTCTAATCCATTATTTATATGTAGCCAAAGAACACAATTTCATAACACACAGTAGTACATTTTTGTAATAAGCATTATCCTTTTCTACAGTATTAATCCAAGTCAATTTTCTTCTGACTAGTCTATGCAACCCTGAGTTATATACTTTTTATGATCCCATCTATGGATTTTCTGGAATTTAAAATAATGTTCTAAATTTTCAGTCTTAACTGCTAATTAGAATTTTTTTTAGGTTTTTTTTTTATTAGTTTCTGCTTTATAACAAAGTGAATCAGTCATACATATACATCTGTTCCCACATCCCTTCCCTCATGCATCTCCCTCCCTCCCACCCTCCCCATCCCACCCCTCCAGGCGGTCACAAAGCACCGAGCTGATCTCCCTGTGCTCTGCGGCTGCTTCCCACTATCTATCTACCTTACGTTTGGTAGTGTATATATGTCCATGCCTCTCTTTCGCTTTGTCACAGCTTACCCTTCCCCCTCCCCATATCCTCAAGTCCATTCTCAAGTAGTTCTGTGTCTTTACTCCTGTTTTACCCCTAGGTTCTTCATGACATTTTTTTAAATTCCACATATATGTGTTAGCGTACGGTATTTGTCTTTCTCTTTCTGACTTACGTCACTCTGTATGACAGACTCTAGGTCTAGAATTTTTGAAGAATTATTGACCCATGATTAAACAATTTATAGGAACCTGCTTTCAAGTTCATTATTTTCACCATGAAGCTACAAAACATATATTCTCAGAAAATTTTATTTTATCTTATCTTAAATGTAGTAGTTAAGAGCTTGGACTTTGCAGTCAGATGGCCTGGGTTTTAATCCTGTTTCTACCACTTACTAGATGTGTGAGTGGGTATATTAGTTAAATTCTCTAAATCTCAGTTTCCTCATTTTTAAAATGTGGATATTAATACCTAAGAGTTGTTGTGAGGACCATGCATATAAAGTTCCTCTGCAGTGTCTGACATGTAGTAACTTCTTA